>NC_092348.1:29239173-29473107 GCF_963676685.1 Mytilus edulis | reverse complement strand
ACTTGCAAGTGAATCAGTCAAAAATTATGTTTAATCGCTTATTTCAACAAAATTAAAGGAAATTGATTGCTAAAAGCAAATTATTATTTCATTATTCCAATTTGATTAATGATTGATCTAAAAAAAAAAATTTTTTATATATATCGTAGCTACTGCCTCTTTAACAAACTAATTGTATTTATATATATTCTTTATATACTTAGTAGATATACTAGAACATAGAAGTCATGTGTAATCAAAAGGTCAGCAAAATTGCACTGGTCATCATCAACATATTATTTATTGTAAGTAATAAGTATAATATTTAGGTAGATTATGTAACAATGACAATTAAAAATTCAAACGAACAAAAACTGTGACAAAACAATATTAAAAAAATAGATACAGAATAAGCAACAATCTTATATGTAAAATAAAACTCCTTTTCAAAATCATGGATCCGCACCTGACAATAATATGAATAAAAAGGGGTTGGGTTTTACCTCAATGAGACAATAACCATTGTTATGTAGGGAGCAATGTGCACTCTTCGGGTACATGAGAGCAATGTGCACTCTGCATGTACTTATACAGAATAATATATTTTTTTTTAATTTGCCATGAGACTAAATGTTTTTGTTAATAGATACGTTATCTGTCATCAATACCGAATTCTCAAAACAACGGAATGCATTGTGATGTGAAATAAGTTTTTCAACTTGGACATGAACAATAACATTGAGAATGGAAATAGGGAATGTGCCAAAGAGACAACAACCCGACCATAGAAAAAAACAACAGCAGATGGTTACCAACAGGTCTTCAATGTAGCGAGAAATTCCCGCACCCAGAGGCGTCCTTCAGCTGGCCCCTAAACAAATATATACTAGCTTGTTGTTCGGTGTGAGCCAAGGCTCCGTGTTGAAGGCCGTACTTTAACCTATAATGGTTTACTTTTTAAATTGTTATTTGTATGTAGAGTTGTCTCATTGGCACTCACACCACATCTTCCTATATCTAGTTCAGTGATAATGAACGCCATACTAATTTCCAAATTGTACACAAGAAACTAAAATTAAAATAATACAAGACTAACAAAGGCCAGAGATTCCTGAGCATATTTAGTATCGATACTAATAATTGATTTGATCATATGAGACATGTAGCAGATATTGCTAGTAGTAAGAGTAGTACATTATCTAAAAGTCTGTAGAAGGAATTGATTCCAGTTTGAAATTAAGGTTTCATGTTACCACAATAAAAGCTCTTGCGATAAAATGTTCCTTTTTGCGAAAATTATTAATCATCCATGCATATCTATAAGAAAGCAATTGTTCCTACAACGATAACCACGTAAATAAGAATGTTCCTGTACGTCTCTTTGTAATCTATAACTGAAATATGACAAAAACAGACTGAATAAAACTGAGAATAGAAATGGGGAATGCGTCAAAGAGACAACAACCCAACCAAAGATAACCCCCCAAAAAAAACCAGCCCATGTTCAAAGCAGCAAAAAAAATCTCGCGCTAGAATGTAAAAATCTAAATATCAGCTATCATTTAATAACAAGGATTAGAAGATAGTGTATGTATTTTTATATTAATTTACCACTTCCTATAAACAAAAAATGATAGGTTCTCTCATCAGTTTCGTTATTGTTTTGCAGCTGCTTGGATTAGGACTGTTGATTCCAGGAATACTAGTTGTTCTAAACGAAGATGTCATTAATGATGATGTGTTGCCAGCATTAAAAAGTGTCAGTTTTGGTGTGACAAATCTTGGTGACATGGCCAAAGGCTTGTCTATAACATTGATTGTACTGGGTTCCTTTGTACTTGTTCTCTCATTGATTGGTGCGATCGGTGCATGCTGTAAAATCAGATGTCTTCTGATTATTGTAAGTTAAACTATTAACACTATAACTAGTACTGAAATAAAAAGGTATAAATTTTGCTGTGTTCGAAGCGCTTATCTGGATTTACCTTAATAAGGAACGCACTTAGCAAAATATTTGAAAGCAATGGTATTAATATAAGAACCGAAACACGTTAGATCTTTTCCTTGCATATACATAATGCATGTATCATTATAAACAGTCTAAATGTATTATTTTCGTAAAAGTTTTAATTTTTATATATTTATAGGAATCGTGACAAGGAAATCCCAAGGAGTCAATCAAAAACTCATTTTAGAAAAAGAACGATAACAGCATCACGACCTTAACGCATACTAATAATCATCAAACACTGCCTAAAAGCTAAAGATTAGCGATAATACCATAAACCTATGTTAAAACCCATGAGGCCTGGAAAGAAAAGCTAAGAGGCTCCTCAGCAGTTCTTATTTAATTTAACAACATGAAGATGTATTTTAATTACCAAGAGACAACTTCCAATAAAGACAAAATATCAAAGATATGTGAACACTAACAGGTCATCGTACTGTCTTAAAGACAGGAACCGACGATATGCACTATATTTCATGCTTCCGACATGGCAAAGCTATATATGTGAAAGATGAAAGGGTTTGATATGTTCGTGAGCGCTCAACCATCTCCCTATAAAACTCAGGACAGTGCTGATTATAACACAGTTTCTTCTATACCCTATGCTAGAAAGCATTACCTTTATGTTTTCCATGTTTTCAATAAATCTCGTTTAACATATCTTTTTTTATTTCCCTCTTTTTAAAAAGCATTATTCTTTCTTTATAGTACATAATAATAGTACTGATCTTGGCAATTGGAAAGTTTGTTATTGTTATTCTGTGGATTATTTTTAACTCTGATGTAAGTATAGTACATCTATAGAACTTGTTATTTTAGAAATGACATCATTCATGTTGCAATTACCTTACTACACCATAGTATCATACATTAAAAAAAATATACACAAAAATGATTCCTTTATATGAATAAAACATTTTGACCATAAGTCAACGAGACGAAAACCTGACGACCAAAAAATACATAAAAGAGATCAACTATCGATACAATATATCATACTTTCTTATTTATAATTTTCTACGATATCAGTATTTGAAAATACATAACTGTGGAAAGGAGTTTTCCCCAATTAAAATGTTGCAATTTAATTTGTCAGCATATTTGAAAATAGTTGAATTACGTACAATATAGAGAAATTTGTATTTGAGAATTCTGAATCAATGCTTCTTTTTGTAATTTCACTGGGGTGAAACGAAATGTGTTGACCGAAGCACATTTTACATATCGAGCGGAAGGGTCGCTTCATTCTATGAATCTGCGAATAACAAACTCTTTTAAATTGGAAATGGAAATAGAGAATGTGTCAAAAAATCAACAACCCGACCAAATAGAAGAATCAGCCGAAGGCCACCAAAGGTTCTTTAACAAAGCGAGAAAATCCTGCACTCGTAGGCGGGCTTCAGCTGGCCCTAAACAAAAATATGTACTAGTTCAATGAAAATGGACGTCATATTAAACTCCAAAACATACAAATGAACAAAAATCAAAAATCAAAAATTAAACAAGAATAACAAAGGCCTGAGACTCCTGACTAGGGACAGGTGCATAAATGTGGTTGGGTTAAATATGTTTATTGAGATCTCAAACCTCCCCTAGCTTATACCTCTAGCCAATGTAGAAAAATACAAACACACAACAATACACAACCCTATATAATTACAAAAAGAAGCATTCTATTCTTATGATTACATTTTATGCTTAAAACATTAAATTGCGAGATGTGGCTTTTCGTTTGTTTTCCTTCGCATTGTAATGAGGTTGGCATTCCAAGCAGATGGTGTCATGAATCTGAATTTTATTGGGAAATAGAATTAGACATTGAAATGCATCACGATTGCATTCAGCCAGTCAAAAGTAGTTTTTGGTTGACCTTTTACATTGTTTGATAAACTTGGTAATCGAATAATGAACCAAAAAATAAAAACATGTTCGAAATTTTCACATTTATCTTTTTGGCACAGATTGAAAGCAAACTGAAAACGGAGATGAAAACGGCACTTCTAAAATTTACAACAGACGATCTGACAACACACGAACTTTCATCAGGATGGAACTATCTCAACATGAATGTAAGTGTTTCAAGTGGCAGATCCACAGAGTGTGGTGTATAGGGAATAGCACGCCACTTCTCCATTTTCGATTAGATAAAAAAAAAAAAAACTGTATCACGTGTTTTGCAGATTTTTATGATTATTTAGCAAAATTGCCCAAATACTTTTTATCTAATCCGTTTTATGGAATAACAACAACCTATCCAAAATTCTTGAGCCTCCCTTTGTGGCTATTCTAAAACTGTCGGTACAAAGGAGTAGGTCCGGTAAGCACCGATTTTGGCCTCAAATTTCAGGTTCATCTGACGAAAGATTTTGACCACTTTTTAAACACTTAAGTGTCTATTTTATTTGAATTAATTAGTTTATGTGAAAGATTTTAACAGATTTAGTCATTAAAAACGATCCGATTCAAGCTCAAATATGAAAAATCTACCAAATATGCAGAAAAATGTCACTTTTCAGATGGTTTTTGGTAAAAATGAAAATGGCCGCATCCGTGTTCATCCTCAACCTTTATATATGTTATGTATTATCATAAAATACAACTTACATTTCAATATAAAGGATGAACACGAATGCGGCCACTTTCGTTTTACACGAAAACCGTCTAAAATTTATCTAAAATGCTAGAATTATGAGGATTTCAGTAATTTAGCATGACTTAATGGTGCTAGTACCGGATATATGTGCATTGTATTGTCAAAAACAGCCCATATTTATGTAGCAGAAGCATTCTACTGTCCAATAAATAACAAAAGGTTTACATTTTAACAATTTTGTAAAACTGCTTTATTTTGGGGCCAAAAAGGGGTCTTACTGAACCTACTCCTTTATTTATTTTTTTACACGATCACCAAACATATTTTTATTCTGTTATTATCACCTTCTCATTGGCAATGAAGTTGTTAACCATGACATTAGCAATTTTTTAGTTTTATTAAGTGTTCTATATATTTACTGGATTGGAGTTTAAATCTTCAAAACTTGACTTTACAGCTCTGGTACTGGATTTTAGATCGTCAAGGCTCGAGTATACATACGCAGTGATAGGCTATAAAACTTCTGCACTGGGCTTATCCTAGATCTCTGCAGCACTAGAACTTACATTGCAACGATGGAGAGGTTACAATTTATATCTCAATTAAGCTCAAGAATAAAAGAAAGCAATATCTCTTTATGAGTATGCAATCAAAATTATCTGGGTACTAGTATGCCATGGTTTCCCGCCTTATTCTAATCGAATATGTGTCAATGTTGGACAGTAAATATGTAATTGAAAGCCTACCTGCCCTAATTCTTTTGCAAGAAAGAATAACTAATTCGTATGAAAACATTTTCCATATTTAATATACATTTTAGCTTGAGTGTTGTGGTATTGATGCTGTCACTGATACAGGCGCTGACAATGATTACACAGGCTCTGCATGGTATGTAGCAGTTGGAGGTGAAATTCCCATATCATGTTGTCCATCAGCGACATCGTCTTCATACACGGCCAGTACTTGTTCATTTACCAGGGGTTCAACCCCAACTGGACAACACTCAAAGGTATATTAGTGTATAATTTATTAAGACAAAGTTGTGAACCGACATTCTTCTTCTTCTTCTTCTTTAGGTTTTCAGTAGTCCTTCAATGATCTGAAGATTGTTTACTGTTTGCACAGCGTGGCCTATATATATTTACAAAAACAAAAACAAAAATATTTGGAAATAAATTTGAGGTGCGTAATTTAATTTTAAAATTGTGATTAAAATTATGTACATAGGCTAATAATGAGTTAGATGAATTTGTGGAGAACAGCTGATGTGAGCTGTTCTCTGAAAGTGTCGACTGTGTCGACAGCGACTGATTGCATTGACCATAAGTTCCACTGAGTTAAGGTATATCGAAAAAATGAATATTTATATGTATCTTTTTTGGTTGAAATGTGTCTAAAAGTAAAATTATGGTTTTTGCGGGTTCTACTGTCTGATGGTATGAGAATAGCAGATGGTATAGCTACGATTTGATGTACTATTTTGTAGAACATTATTAATCTTGTGCCTATTCTTTCCTGTAGAGTTGGCCAGTTTAGTGTGTTTATCATATCTGTCGGGCTACTGATGTTATGGTATCTGTTACAGACATATCTGGCAGCCCGCCTTTGGACCATCTCGATTTTAGAGGTTTGTTCAACTGTGTAAAGGTCCCATACCGAACATGAATATTCCAGTTTAGGACGGACTAGCGCCAGAAGCCTGAGTTTTGATGTTGTGACATGATGTTTTTAAGTTTCTTTTTAAGAAGCCTGGAGATTTGTTGCCATTAGCTATGATGTTGTCTGTATGTTTTGACCATTTTAGGTTGCATTGAAGTGTAATGCCCAGATATTTAGCCGGAGACACAAGTTCCAGTTTGTGATTGTGGAAGATAAAGTCATGTTTAAATGGGTTTTTCTTCTGTGATAATGTAAGGACTGTGCTTTTGTCTGGATGGAAAGCCATCAACCAGTCTTGCTCCCACCTAGCAGCTGCATCTAAATCTAACTGTAGTGCATCACAGTCACTTTGAGATTTGATGATACTGTTATCGGCAAACAGTCTGAGCTTACTGGATGATAGGTATTCTGGTAGGTCAGTAATGTATACCAAGAATAATACTGGGCTCAGAACTGTGCCTTGAGGGACACCTGAAGTGACTGGGGCTAGGTCAGATGACTCTCCATCCAGGACAACTGTTTGTGTTCTGTCATTTAGGAAGGCAGAGACCCAGTTTAAAGTTTCATTTTGGATACCGTAATAGTGTAATTTATAGAGTAATCTTTTATGAGGGACTTTGTCAAAGGCTTTGGCAAAGTCCATTATAATTAAGTCTATTTGAGTGTTGTTGTTATTATTTGCTGCAAGTTCTTAGATGAATGAAATGAGTTGAGTTTCGCAAGATCTAGACTGACGGAAGCCATGCTGAAGGTCAAGATGGTTGATGATGTGTTTAGTGATTATATGCTTCATAAGTTTACAGGAAATACATGTCAATGATATAGAACGGTACTTTTCTGGTTTATATTTTCCCCCTTTTTACAGAGGATGACCTTGAGGTCACTCCGATGTATTGTTATCGCTTAAATTTCCGTCATTCATAAATTCTAGTCAAATTAGTTTTGGGTTTTCAACACCAGTGAAAAAAGTGCATTTTCATACCTGCGATTTCTGTTCTCCGGTTGTACGATGTTTCAACAAAATATGGAATCATTTCAGTTGTTGATTTAGTTGTGAAAATTTGACTGAATTATATCTTAATAAATACGATTTTATATGTTTAATTGGTGTTTCAGAAAGAGGTCAGGTGCTCTTGTTCATTCATAAAATTATCGTTCATTCATAAATTTATCGTAAAATAAAAATCACTACACAGGTTATACGTGTAGTGTAAATGACCACCTGTAATCTAAAAATAGCGGTCTCACTAATAACGACAAGAAGAACTTTTAGCGACAAGAAGCGTCAAGAACGGACAAGAAGAATAAATTAAGCGACAAGAAGACTATTTAGCGACACGAAAACTTCTCGTACCGCATGAGGATGACACATATCAAATGAACAATTATGTGTGGGACTTAGTTTTAAGAAATGATGTCAAAGTAACACTATGAAAATATTTTTAGTAAGCTGAAATATATATTTATTTTTTACATGTTTATGACTTGTAAGTTATTTTATTTCTGTCCCATTTTTCAACATTAGCGTCTCGAAAGGTGAAATGTTTTAACTGAATGGTTAATTTAAATTAATTATGAAAATTGTTAAAATTAAATAAATAAAAGTAATTATTGGCCAGTTACAAACACTACCAGGGGATAATCCATAATTACCCCCAACTTTAGCCTGGAAACTTGTTGTAATGTCTCCTTGTGAAATATAAAACATATTAAAAATGATTTCCTGCTTAAGTCTTTTATTGATATAAAGTCAAAACCTTCTTGCTTTTCACTAGACAACCATGTCATGTCAGGTTTAATTCTTATATATGTAGATGAAAAATAAAAGTGTCCCAAAACATTAACATGGCAGCAATTGCTTTTACAGCCTTTAAGGCTTTGGTTTTTTTTACAGAAGAGTGTCCACCATGCACTTGCACTGAACTATAATAATAGTAGAATAAAATTATCATATATACAAATAGATGAAAATGATATTTATCGGTCGTCCAACTGTCTATATCAATCTGCTCAGCTCTTAATAAAACTCCATATCACGGCTTTGTGACGTCAAATACGTTGACCTGGCCTTAATAACTTTGACATGGACATATCAGCGACGTCATAATGTTTAAACCGACGTTGATAAGTTTGACCGGAACTTATCAAGTCAATTTCCGGTTGCTGGTGAAACTAAGACAATACTTCCAAAAGACGCAAATGCAGCCCGATAAATCGATTATCAGATTATCGGCATATTAATATTGTAAAATATCAGCTGCGCTTACTCGACAAAAAGCTTAATATTATGTCTCGCAGCTGATATTTTACGATATCAACATGCAGACAACCTGATAATCGGTACATACATGCAATCGTAATATTAATAATATATATAACAACAAACCAGTGTATTCTCTACACTATTATTATACAAGTATAATAGTCCAAGGTATACTGATTTCTTGCACTACAATATAATAGTTATTACGGTGAGGTTGAATTTCCTGTCATTTATTCATCATCCCAACACGAACTTGTATCAGAAAAAAATATCTCTGTAAATAAACCCAAGTTTCAGGTATAGAGATGTGATCTGTTTCTGTGACATGTGCTTTTGACCATCCACAAGAACCTGCGGTCATCCGATGTTCAGTACTTCAGTACTTTGATTTGAATATTGGTGCTACGTTGGCGTGTTTCCAGTCTGTTGGTGTAATGCCAGTTTCAAGTGATGTTTTGAAGATAGGTGTGAGAATTGGAGCTGGTTGGTCTTTCAGTTCTTTTAGTTTCATTACTTTCTGTTTGTTTGTTTGTATCATACACATATAGAGTAGTACCTTATGGTAAATGGACAAAACATTTTGTGTGGTTAAAATAACTTTTGAATCCTTTTTGTAAAAATGCATAATTTTATACAAATTGATTGAGGTCTTCATTCCCGGCAATCTGGACAACAATGTCAACATGCATAATTTATGTACATTTATGTGTGCATGTGCCATTTGTCAAAACAAAATGTGGTGTTTCTTTCTTTTGCTCAAATTTGCATAAATTTTATAAGTTCGTTCCAGTCATATTATGCAGAAGTACCATGTTGCATGTTTTAGTTTGCTATAGCAGAAAGGTGTTAGGAAACATTAAATTGTAATTTCAATTTATATTTGAACGCAAATAAAACTGCGTATCACGTCAAAATCCCAATGGTTCCTTTTAAATATTATGAAACATAATCTACTTTAATTCGAAAAGCAAAGAACTAAGAAATAATACTGAAATACGAACAAGAAATAGTGCATCATCTTGGTTGAATACCAGTTATCTTTTGCAATACCATTACAAATATCAAATACATTTGCGTAGACTAGGGTTGTCATTTCACATCCATCATAATCCGGTGAGAGCAAATAACCTCTGATAGAAGCTCATTGCATATCTTTGGGCAATTTCCTTCTAACATTGTATCAGAGTGCTGCATAATATTGAAAACAACACTTTATTAATTTCTTGCGTCCGAAGCGCTTTTCTGGATTTACCTTCATCAGGAACGCTCAAAGCCAAACATTTGAAATCCGAAGATGTATAAGTACCGAAACCGTTGAAGAGCTGTATGTCAAAAAATACCTAAAATAAATAGCCAATTTCATCTAAAGCCAACTTTGCCTGAGGGAGTTGAAACTTTAGTTTCTTAATAATTTATAAATTTATAAACGGACAATTTTAGTAAAGTTTGTTAAATCATGTCAGTACCGAAATACTGACTACCGAGCTGATGATACCCTCGGGGACTGATAGTCCACCAGCAGAGGTATCGACCCAGTGATGTAAAATATTGAAAACAACACGTTATTAATTTCTTGCGTCCGAAGCGCTTTTCTGGATTTACCTTCATCAGGAACGCTCAAAGCCAAACATTTGAAATCCGAAGATGTATAAGTACCGAAACCGTTGAAGAGCTGTATGTCAAAAAATACCTAAAATAAATAGCCAATTTCATCTAAAGCCAACTTTGCCTGAGGGAGTTGAAACTTTAGTTTCTTAATAATTTATAAATTTATAAACGGACAATTTTAGTAAAGTTTGTTAAATCATGTCAGTACCGAAATACTGACTACCGAGCTGATGATACCCTCGGGGACTGATAGTCCACCAGCAGAGGTATCGACCCAGTGATGTAAAATATTGAAAACAACACGTTATTAATTTCTTGCGTCCGAAGCGCTTTTCTGGATTTACCTTCATCAGGAACGCTCAAAGCCAAACATTTGAAATCCGAAGATGTATAAGTACCGAAACCGTTGAAGAGCTGTATGTCAAAAAATACCTAAAATAAATAGCCAATTTCATCTAAAGCCAACTTTGCCTGAGGGAGTTGAAACTTTAGTTTCTTAATAATTTATAAATTTATAAACGGACAATTTTAGTAAAGTTTGTTAAATCATGTCAGTACCGAAATACTGACTACCGAGCTGATGATACCCTCGGGGACTGATAGTCCACCAGCAGAGGTATCGACCCAGTGATGTAAAATATTGAAAACAACACGTTATTAATTTCTTGCGTCCGAAGCGCTTTTCTGGATTTACCTTCATCAGGAACGCTCAAAGCCAAACATTTGAAATCCGAAGATGTATAAGTACCGAAACCGTTGAAGAGCTGTATGTCAAAAAATACCTAAAATAAATAGCCAATTTCATCTAAAGCCAACTTTGCCTGAGGGAGTTGAAACTTTAGTTTCTTAATAATTTATAAATTTATAAACGGACAATTTTAGTAAAGTTTGTTAAATCATGTCAGTACCGAAATACTGACTACCGAGCTGATGATACCCTCGGGGACTGATAGTCCACCAGCAGAGGTATCGACCCAGTGATGTAAAATATTGAAAACAACACGTTATTAATTTCTTGCGTCCGAAGCGCTTTTCTGGATTTACCTTCATCAGGAACGCTCAAAGCCAAACATTTGAAATCCGAAGATGTATAAGTACCGAAACCGTTGAAGAGCTGTATGTCAAAAAATACCTAAAATAAATAGCCAATTTCATCTAAAGCCAACTTTGCCTGAGGGAGTTGAAACTTTAGTTTCTTAATAATTTATAAATTTATAAACGGACAATTTTAGTAAAGTTTGTTAAATCATGTCAGTACCGAAATACTGACTACCGAGCTGATGATACCCTCGGGGACTGATAGTCCACCAGCAGAGGTATCGACCCAGTGATGTAAAATATTGAAAACAACACGTTATTAATTTCTTGCGTCCGAAGCGCTTTTCTGGATTTACCTTCATCAGGAACGCTCAAAGCCAAACATTTGAAATCCGAAGATGTATAAGTACCGAAACCGTTGAAGAGCTGTATGTCAAAAAATACCTAAAATAAATAGCCAATTTCATCTAAAGCCAACTTTGCCTGAGGGAGTTGAAACTTTAGTTTCTTAATAATTTATAAATTTATAAACGGACAATTTTAGTAAAGTTTGTTAAATCATGTCAGTACCAAAATACTGACTACCGAGCTGATGATACCCTCGGGGACTGATAGTCCACCAGCAGAGGTATCGACCCAGTGATGTAAAATATTGAAAACAACACGTTATTAATTTCTTGCGTCCGAAGCGCTTTTCTGGATTTACCTTCATCAGGAACGCTCAAAGCCAAACATTTGAAATCCGAAGATGTATAAGTACCGAAACCGTTGAAGAGCTGTATGTCAAAAAATACCTAAAATAAATAGCCAATTTCATCTAAAGCCAACTTTGCCTGAGGGAGTTGAAACTTTAGTTTCTTAATAATTTATAAATTTATAAACGGACAATTTTAGTAAAGTTTGTTAAATCATGTCAGTACCGAAATACTGACTACCGAGCTGATGATACCCTCGGGGACTGATAGTCCACCAGCAGAGGTATCGACCCAGTGATGTAAAATATTGAAAACAACACGTTATTAATTTCTTGCGTCCGAAGCGCTTTTCTGGATTTACCTTCATCAGGAACGCTCAAAGCCAAACATTTGAAATCCGAAGATGTATAAGTACCGAAACCGTTGAAGAGCTGTATGTCAAAAAATACCTAAAATAAATAGCCAATTTCATCTAAAGCCAACTTTGCCTGAGGGAGTTGAAACTTTAGTTTCTTAATAATTTATAAATTTATAAACGGACAATTTTAGTAAAGTTTGTTAAATCATGTCAGTACCGAAATACTGACTACCGAGCTGATGATACCCTCGGGGACTGATAGTCCACCAGCAGAGGTATCGACCCAGTGATGTAAAATATTGAAAACAACACGTTATTAATTTCTTGCGTCCGAAGCGCTTTTCTGGATTTACCTTCATCAGGAACGCTCAAAGCCAAACATTTGAAATCCGAAGATGTATAAGTACCGAAACCGTTGAAGAGCTGTATGTCAAAAAATACCTAAAATAAATAGCCAATTTCATCTAAAGCCAACTTGCATGTGTAGGGGTAAGTCGTAGGAATACATATCTATTTTCATTGCCTTATCAGGATAAGGATCATGACAGCGAATGTAATCAAAATCTTCTTATACATTGAAATCGTGCCATTCGTGCTTCACTCATGTTATCAGCATGACATCTAGAAGTTTACAATGACAGAACATGAACTTCGCCATTATCGCAGATAAACGGTTTGCACTTTGCCTGAACCATCATTGTGAATGATTGCAATTTCTACAAAAACGGTATGAATTTTTAATCTCTGAACTCGTTATAATCCATTTGATATCTTCTTCATTACATAATACTTTTGTGCCTATCTACAATATTGTTTTCCTATTATTTTCGGAGTTTCCCTTTGAAATAAATAAAATTAAAAGTGTAAAACAAAAACAATCCATCATTTAAAAATCTTTCTTGACCAATCATTGCATTTCCAAATTTCACTTGCTTACTTATTTTTACGCTATGATCTTGTGTTGAAACAGATTGTCCACATGTTCCAAGGATGCCTCATACATAATAGTTATAACAAAAGTATAAACCTAGCACATTTGTCCTTTTTATATAACGATTGTATTGCAAACTATTTGAATACCGAAGAACATGCAGTCTTTTTCTAGCAATTCAGCTGTGTCGTCTGTTGAGATCTCTATAACTGTTAGACTTCAAAAGATACCATGGAGGCAAATACTTATATACAATTTTAGTCGTGATAAATTGAGAGAAGAGACCCATACCACCATAATTCATGATAACAATCTATAAAAGCAACGGTTTATGGAAAAAATATTGTAAATAGTTTCCATCAATAAGTCAAATAAAATTGCAAAAATTGTGCTAAAAGCTTCTTAAAATAACACAGGTCGCAAATGTTAGGTGCTGCTCCTCTGATTTTTATGCTTTAAGTGTTTTAAAACGCTCTAGCAGATATCTCTTGTGTGAAAGTACGTAACTATATTAATCTGTCAAAGATACATTAACAAATATTTTACAGGGTTGTTATGATGCTGTCAAAGATTTCGCAACAAAGTATTCAGTTGCCTTCATTTGTATTGGGGTCTTTATCGTGTTGACAGAGGTAAGTACATTTACGAAGCAAAGATGTGAAGAAAGGTATTACATAAACTCATCATAGATACCAGGATTGAAAAATATATTTACGCCAGACGCGCGTTTCGTCTACAAAAGACTCATCAGTGACGCTCGAATAAAAAAATGTTAAAAAGGCCAAATAAAGTAAGAAGTTGAAGAGCATTGAGGACCAAAAATTCCTAAATGTTTTGCCAAAATATTGTCCCTTTGTTGTTCACCAATAAGTTTCAAGATTATCGTTCATTATATTATTTACAAATTTGGTTTAAATCGCTATTTTATTGACAGAAATAAATTAATGTGAAAACAAACAAGCAAAAGAATAAAAACCCACACATATATGAATGACAAATGTTTTATTTTAAAAAATAATTTTGAAACATACATAAAAGTAAAAATTCACATACTTTTGAATGAAACATGTTTTATTTGAAAGAAAAAAACATTTGGAAAACAAGGAAGCAAAATAAAAGAAAAAAATGCTCATACTTTGGAATGATACATTTTTTATTTTTAAAAAATCATTGTAAAACAAACAAGCAGAATTAAAGATAAAAATACACATACTTTGAAATGACAAATGTTTTTTTTTTAAATAAAATATTTGAAAACAAACGAGCAAAATAAAAGATAAAATACACATACTTTGGAATGACCCAAAATACAAAATACATCTTATGAAACTTGAACATTAAATTTTGATTCAATATTTGAGGCTGTAACATTCTATATGATAACAGTAAAGGCAACTTCTTTTGTGCGTTTTAAAGATCGTTAATATGTAATGCAAATCTCAAATTAATATAAGAGTTTTGCATCCAAGTATCCACAAAAGACCAAACTGACATCTACATATATATTGTTCACTGTTACGGCCTTAAAAAATAGAATAAAGTTTAGGGTCAACTACAACATAGAAGAAGACGAATTTCATTTTGAAATTAAATGTCGGAGACACCGTTTGTAATAAATAGTAAAAAAAGTGTCACCTCTGTTAAATAGACGTGTAAGCTGAATTTCCTTTTCACTATGAAATGTATAGTTTCGGCAAAACGAAAATAACATAAATATATTATACTTAACGAAATAGAAAGAATACTCTCTAAAGAGAGTTAATATACTATTTTACGGTTATTAACTATAACATGATGTTTTTTTAATTTAATTTTCCTTATCGTGAATATTGTAGCATTTCCATATCGTGAATATTGTAGTAATCATATATATGTTAACATTTTATACAAAACTTGTCAAAAATATTTCCGAAAACGAGTCTATATTAACATTTGTACATATATTTTCTTGTCAACCTATTTGATTATTTCTTTGATGAATATCTTCTGGTATTAAAATTTAGATGACATTCTGACGATCCTGTATTTTGATCTAAACCAATAAATAAATTTAATTTATTTGACTGCTGTTCTTTTTTTTTTTAGATTGCGGCTGTCATTTTTGCATGCTCGTTGTGTAAAAAGAGTAAGACGGGTACAATTGTTTAGATAAAAGTTGCGTGAATTTTGTTCTATTTTGTTTTATCATGTATATATCTTAACATGTGATGTATTAATTTATTTTATATTTATCATTGTTTGATTACATTGTCATTTCATAGTATGGTAAAATTACTGTATATTTAAGTATGCGCTGTTCAGGTGGAACACGAATTTTCCTGTTTCTCAAATATAAAGATATTTACCGTGTAAAAAATTAAGAATCAGACTCACAAACAATCTCAAACATTTTTCTTCTTCTGAATTTGGTAACAATTGCATGGCAATATCTCATATCAAGATGTAATTCAATTGTTATAGTTTTTGACCATTGAAAGATACAAGTTGGCTTGCAATGATAGTTTTGATGCATATAATTCAGAAACAATTTCTTTTTCTTTTATGCATGAATACTGTATTTCCATTTACATAAAGATTTTGCTTTACTTTACAATGTGTATCGACCAATTGTATTTTGTTTTGTAGTTGTTCAATAAAGTTCATGTATGTCACCGACTGACTGTCTTCTTTTTTATGTCAATGAAAGCTATATAAAAGTGTTTGATATGATTTTCAAAACTCGGGGAAAAAACAATAGCTGTCTACTACAATTTCACTGAGAATCTTTCTTACAGCTGGATATTTTTATTTTGTACCTTAGAAAAAAAACCCAGCATATATATATGTATTCATATTTAAAATGAGGTTAGCTGCAGACGTATATCTAAATCGCATGTCTTATAAATATGAAAACGTCAATCACAAATTTGAGAACATTTCAGAATCATTTCTTATAAGATAAATTACATTTGTCGCAATTTTCATTCTTTGGAATTCCCTCTGGTTTACTTCTACCGCGTCCCATCAAGACTGTTTTACTTATATAACCATGTCCCCACTGTAGCAAAGATCGAACATTAACACTTTCTGTATAAAAGACTTCTACTACAACAGCCATTGTAGCCGTGACAACATTTAGTCCACTAATATTTCTGGTAATTTGCATAAACGGATTGTTATATTTATCCATCTGTAGTAAAAACTGATTACAGAAAACGTCTTCTTGAGATCCTTTACGTGTCAATACAATTGTAACATAATGCTGTTGATAGTGGCAATAAAAATCTGAGAAATATATGTTACAATTCTCAGTGAACATAACGTTTGCCTTTAGATGAAGTCGAACAGGTCCATAAAATGATATGGGTGGTGGTTTTGAACTTGAACTTAGCAGGGTACTGTAAAACAGACCGTTAATAGCACCATTAATAATAGAGCCTTGGTCGCCATTATTGTCTTTAATATAAGGTATCATTTCTCCCGATGCAGATTTCAAAATGTCCTTATAATACTGTTCGCTTTTATTTCTATAGAAAAATTCTATCGGTTTACATTGGTGTGCATTTTTATTCTTACTAAATAGGTATTCTAGAGCTAAAACATATAACTGCTTATAATCATCTATCGACAAATCTGGAATGTAAAGTAAAATTCAATGTGATGCTGTTTAAACATAAAAAGCATTTGAAAAAAAGCGAAAAAAAACATTATTGCCAATGAGACAATTATCAATAAAGGCAACAGTATACCGGTATTCAAAAGTCATAAATCGATTGACAAAAAAACAAATCCGGGTTACAAACCAAAACCGAGGGAAACACATCAAGAGGAAAATAAAGGAACAACAGGAACGCTGAAGTGCAACAAAAACAAATGCCAATATACATAACAACTGCCATATTCCTTTGGCACTGGAGTTTTTCAGAAAAAAATGGTGTGTTGAACCTGGTTTTATGGCATGTCAAAACGCCCGCTTCGTGACATTGAAAATTAAGAAAATATCCATATCTTTGATGCATTCTCTCAACCATAATTTGTTTAATATCTAATTAGTTCTTTTGTTGCAGTCAATATCCATGTAAAGTATGTTGCATAAGATTTTTTAATCTGAAAATAATTGTTAAACTTTACAGAATTTAATGAAAATTATACAGAAGCTACTTCATTATCTCAAGATATCACCATTAAAATAAATATCTCATATAGTGAATGACCATATTTCAAAGAGTGAAAGATTAAAGCTACTTACACGTTTTAAATGATATCACGTGACTATGTTGAACTGTTACAGCTATCATGTGCTTATTCGTACTACAATTCTGCTGAGACAAACGCAACATCTGAATTTCAGTCCATGTCCCTGATTTCAAAGTTGGTGGCAATAAAAATGTTAATTTAAATGAATTGAGAATGAAAACAAAAGTTTGATTCGGTTGCTTTAAGAATATTACATGTGTGAAACCATCGCTAGAGTTGCTGTCAGACTGGACTATCGAATAGGTAGCTGGTGGACAACGTAAAACTGTCACATTCATTGGCTTCTGTAAATTAACAATACTAGTATAATAAATTGGGATAAATAACAATCTTTACCATTTGTTTATTAGTACACTTCATATCAAATGTCGTCTACTAGTATTTCATGTCGACAGTAAGATATGTCTATAAAAATCATTTCCGACCAAAGATATTTGTCTTGGGATTATTTACAAATTCAATTTGAATTTAAAAACACATAATATCACATTTTTTTTTTCTTTTTAACTAGCGCTATTTAGATGATGTACTCTCTTGGAATTATTTTAGCTGTAAATTAATAAATCTGGTCTCTCACAAAAAGACAATACTTTCATTCACTCTTGAAAAAAACCACTGAACGTTCCATACCTGATCTCACACCTACCCTTATGTAAACATACGCATACGGTGACAAACGTAACAAAAGAAGTTTCCAATAAGCATGATCAGTTAAGTTTCCTTTTATATGTTTCTAGTATCAATATGGCAAGTTCACTTCTCGAGACCTTTTTGCATATCAGATATTTTCATGCAAGGAAATACCCTGTAACACATAAACTGCTAAGTCAGTGTTATATTCAGCAGATGTGTCAAAGTCGTTGATACTAATTGATGAATGGTTATCAGCACGAGAGTTTCAACTTTTATCAAAAACTTGTTTTCCCAATAAGCATCGACAGTTTAGATTTTTTTTCAATTTGGTTCATCATAAACTTCTTTAAAAAAAAATCAGTTGTTTCAGAAAGTAACTACTGAAAGTATTCAAATAAATTTAAAATGATGAATTAATTTATTTTTTTTATTAATCTTGCACATGTATGGTATTGATTTTGTTTTGTGTTTAAATCAAAACAATCGTGTGTGCCGAGAAAAAAATCCCAACACTGCCAATAAATTAAAAGATGAACGGGTGGTGCCTTATTATTTTAAGCCCTTCTACCCAGATCGCTACATTGCCGGTTTTAATCAATTCAATAGTCAGTATGACGGGTAGATTTAGCAGAATATATATATAATCAGAGCATTCCATATCATCCATATCATCAGTGGACAACAATATCAATAAGAATATGCATACCCCTCTAGTTAGCATTACAAATATCTAATTCCTTGTTTACAAAATGATTTGGTATCTTTATTTGTAATATTTGCCAACGCTATGCATTGTTCTATCTCACCAGTCATTTTTGTATCCTGTGTTCAAGATTGTGTCTAATTTATACAGAATCTACATCTTTTTTGTTAGGCCGAAGGAAATAAGTAGCTCACTATCATCATTTTTATTTGGGTATTATAAACAAAACGAAAGCTTATCAAACCTTTTAAAGATGAAATCTATATGAGAGAGTAATAACAGCATTATATTTGTCACCCGTTGCGTTTCTCGTGGTACAAAAAATGCCATATAAAGGGTATACTATTCAGAATATGCTACAGTATATCTATCGAAAATATTTTCAATTCCAATCTTTACTTTATTACCTTTATGTTGTGTTGCATAGGCATTTCAACTACTCTAGTTTTCTTCATTTCAAAACTCATTGTAATATCAGAGATATCTGTGTCTGCAACTGAAAGTGAAAAAAAATTACACTATTTAATATACAGTCGTTTGAATTTTTTTTTACCGATTTCATATGAATATAAACCAAGATCGATTTGTGAACACGACTCATAGCGCAATACTTAAAGAGCGTATGTTAAGATTTTGTTGAGATTTCCGTGCACATAATACGCAATACTGGATTAACCTTCATCCGTTACCACCGTAACCTTTACATAAACCAACATGTTTTAAAGTTCAAAATATAAAATATTTCAGGGGATATTCAATCATTCAATATTTATACAAAGAAACAAGACTATGCTTTCAAAGAAAATGTATCCGTGTGAATCAAAATGTTACACTAAGGGTGAAAAGGATCTATAAGACTACAAATAGTGTGGTCCCAGTAAAAACTATTTGATTCTGTATGTGCAGATAATATTTTCTATTAATTATTGCCAAACAAAGGGGTACAAAAAAGATAGGACCAGTTTCATGTACGTATCCGGTTCCAATTCAAAAAGTGACAAACAGTGTTACAGCAGCTATACTTAAGAATTTAATGCTTCTTTCTGTAACTTCTAAAAGTGTGCGCACGTTCAACGCTTTTACAACCCTATGAAGTTACAAAAAGAAGCATTCAGTACTTATAATTACATGTTTTAGCTTGGATCATGAAAACACTATTTTTATCAAGTTTTTATTGAATTTACCTGTGCACTTTATTGTAGGACCTCGTGTCATCATGAATGATAAATTTTATTGTGTTATGAAGTTAATTAAGGAATAACGCAAAGATTGCAGTGTAGCCAATCAGAATAACGTATTATAATGAAACATACATCTAATGTAAGTATTAAGAATTTAAAGTCCATAAACAAACTCAAATCATTGGTTAGAATAGACATTAACTTTTTTTGATAGCATTGATAATAAACCCTTAGTTTTATGTGTTTGTATTCAGTTGTGTTTTAAATATTAAACTCGTCCTGAATATGCATGAGTTTGATAGTATTGCACAAAAATTATCAACTCAATAAATTTTTTTGCTTCAATTTGAGCCCCTTTATATAAGTATATGTTGATTAAAAAATCATATTTATATTTTTTAAATAAATAACGTTTTTTTCTTCAAAATTGCAAAAATTTTCAATTTTCAGCAGTATTATTTGCAAAAAAGAAATCAACTACAGATATTTTTTTGGGCAAAATTTGATTCTCTGTCAATTGAAGAATGAAATATCTTCAAGGGAAAAAATTCTCACCGTCAAAAATAAACTGTTGGATATGCCCTTAATTGGAAAAAGAGAAATGAGAATACAACAAAACAACAAAACAACAAAAGTATCAGGTAAAAGTCACTTTAAGATCATTACCTAACGCTTGCAGAGTAAGACTTTGGTTAGGATTAGGGCCAATTTCCCCTGAATTATTTCACACCCGGGCAAATTTATAAAAACAAACTTTCAATTTTTACTTTAATTCCTTGATGGTGTCACAGCACTTTCAGGTTCTAATAATATTTTGGTTAATGTCTAAACATCAGATTATCTCATCAAATAATAAACGCTTGAATACTCTCAGGAACCACAATTTTGAGACATTCTGAAAATGTTTTGCGTATTTATTCCAAAAATATATAAGAAAAACATTGTTAAACACAAAACTAAAGTTATGTTTAAGTTAATAAGTGTCTTACGAATACAAATAAGCTCACTTTGGTAAACAATGTCCTTCGATGCAAACTTTGATAAAATCATGTAAAATTTGCCATTATTTTGTGTCAAAACTCCTTCACCTTTCACAGCAACATGGGTTGGGTTTTTTTTTATTTTTATTTTGAGAAAATATGTAAGTTTCTGTATTGTAAGAATTTATATAGACTATCATTTTCTAGTAGAATTTGAAAACTCTTAGGCTTTTACCTAGTAAGTGAAACAAATTATAGTACAGGCGAAATTGGTCGTACTCTTTTCAAGTACCTTTTAAACCTTCTAATTTCCTCTTCGAATGACTACACAGTTGATAAAACCTTCCATATTCTGTCTCTTTAACTGTAAGGCCATAGATACAAATACTGTACTTTGATGTTTCAGGAGAAAATTCAAGTGAAGAACAGAATTTCCTTTCTGATGGATTTAAGAAAATCGTCACGCTTCTTCCAGAAGATTTATCAACAATCAACATATACAACACGTCTACGGTTAGATGAGTCGGCCATTTTATAATCAAATCGAATCTTCTACTGCCACAAAGCTGAGCATGGAATAAAAATGTACTGCTCTGAAAAGAATACAATTGTGTTTTACACGATAAGAAATCATTTGCAATTACGATGTTTGTTCGACGACACAAGAAAGTTTGCATATTTTCGCGGAGCATTTCTCTAAGATAAATTGTTTGTATATTGTTTGACCTTCGATTTGCATTGACCTAATGTCAAAATTCTATAATTTTTATTTTGCGTCATAAGTAAGGATGTTCGCTATTTTTGTCATATTTTCGGAATCCTCTAGTTTTATCCATTTGAATGCCTTAAAATAAAATGCCCATTGACCCCCATTTTTCTTTTTATAGATTTTTTACATGCATAATGACATAAGCCATCTGTAAAAGTCTTATAAGATTTTAATTATTTTTTAATAGTTTTTGAGAACAAACTTGTCAATGATAAAGCTATGAGTAGTCAAGAGAGAACATTTTCCAGCCAAAATTTCAAAGGCTAATGTCTCGAAAACAAGCACATTGAACTGTCTATATTTTTTTGCTCTTTTGATCCCTTTATTAATCCCTTATCAATATATTTCAGTGTTTTGAAAAGCTAATAATTTGAAACTGAGTAGCGAACTCCTTTAACCAATAATTTTGTATAAATTTGCGGCCCATTGTATAGGTGGTGTCATTTTATTGAATAACTCAAGGTAAAGTGACTATTGATCGTGTATGTCTAGTCAAATTTCTTATTGTGAGCTTTAGTTTTCTTTGTAGCAACATTCCTGTAGCGTCTCATAAGAAGTAAATAGTAATATAATGTCGCTGTTATGCAAAAACCTCGTATCTAAGGTTATGATAATTTTACACCAGACAGAAAAAACTGAAATCTTTTTATCGATTATTTAGAATTAAATATGTATTTTCCACTGTATGCGAAAATATCTGATCTTCTAACCAATCAATTACCAAGACGAGCAAAAATTTCTGCACCTATTATGTATTTTCAAAGCTTTTCATCATTAATAGCTTTGAGAACCTAAAATTGTTAAAACTGTACCTGTGATAATGTCAGCTGCTGTGCCATGTGTTTTTCTTAGAGATACGATATTTTCGCACAACAAAATGTCTCATCAATCCGACTACACTTTTTCGTCACATGTCAGAATTTGGGATAATGATTGGTTAGAAGATCAGATATTTTCGCATACAGTGGAACATACATATTTAACCCTAAATAATTGATAAAAAGATTTCCGCAAAAAATTGAGATACGAGGTTTTTGCATAACACCGACGGTCATTATATATAGTTGCCATCCCTTGGAAATTTTACGGTCATCATCATTTAGGTTGATCGTTAGGAGTTGGGAAATATCTATCCTTTATCTCACTTCTTAGGAAGAAAGATAAGAAGTTAGAGATATCCTTTAACTCTACTTTTCACAAAATAGATGATGTTCTTTCACTAAATAATTCAAAATTTGGTGACTATGTGGAACGCATCTATCCCATCGAACTAGAGATAAAGGATACTACAGATACAGTTAAGTCGGCCTCATATCTTGACTTACATCTAGAAATTGACAATGAGGGTCGGTTGAAAACAAAACTTACGACAAAAGAGATGATTTCAGCTTTCCAATTGTGAACTTTCCATTTCTAAGTAGTAACATTCCAGCAGCACCTGAATTCGGGGTATATATCTCCCAATTGATACGATATTCCCGTGCTTGCATTTCCTATCATGGTTTTCTTGATAGAGGGTTGCTCTTCAGTGGCGGATTCAGAACTTTTTGTAAGGGGGGGGGGGCTCCAGTGATTCCCTATATAATCAACCAAATTTTGTCCACGAAAGGGGGGCCCGTCCCCCCCCCCCATTGATCCGCCTATGCCGCTCACAAGGAAGCTATTAAACCAAGAGTTCCAAATGGTGAATTTTAAATCATCCCTTCGTAAATTTTACGGACGCATCACGAGTTGGTTGACCGTTATGGAATATCGTTTCACAAATGATATCGGATATGTTCCTTACGTCGTAACTACAACCCCTTCCCTTTCATGAATGTGACCTACCGAAATAGACTATTTACCGGATTTGTTATCACATAAGCAACATGACGGGTGCCACATGTGGAGCAGGATCTGCTTACCCTTCCGGAGCACCTGAGATCACCCCTAGTTTTTGGTGGGGTTCGTGTTGTTTATTCTTTAGTTTTCTATGTTGTGTCATGTGTACTATTGTTTGTCTGTTTGTCTTTTTCATTTCTAGTCATGGCGTTGTCAGTTTTTTCGATTTATGAGTTTGACTGTCCCTTTGGTATCTTTCGTCCCTCTTTTAGCGTGACATCACCAATTGAAAAGCAATTTTCATCGAATTCTAACTTCATATGAGCAACACGACGCTTGCTAACATAGTGGAGCAGGAACTGTCATGTTTATCTATTCAGGAGTACCCGATGCTATCTTAGTTTTGTTTTGAAGCGGTTAATGATACTTTTAGTGTTTTAGGCTTAGAAAATTTACATGAAAAAATGGTTCTGAAATTTGGTAAGTATTTGTGTGTCTTTCAATTGTTGGGAAACTGGAGATCTGTCATCATACATAGTCTTAATCTCTTTTGTAAATACCTTTTTAAATGAAAATTATATTTAAATTAATACCGAAGAAAAGCATTGCATAGAAGCGTAAGGGTTGTGAAACTCTCAAAAATAAACTAAAAAAGTAATTTATGTGAAAAATGTCGAAATTTCTGTCTCCTTCTCTCATAGAGGAGTGGAACTGAAGTGCAAACGGGGACTTGCATGGGAGGATTAAATTGACTCATTATACAGATATCTGCCAGAGAAAAAAGTCTAATTCACGGCAAACAAAAAATAAAGCAATTAAAAAAATCGTAGGTTTCTGAAATAAAGGGAACTATAATATTTTATACAAAAAATTAAGCATAATCAAGGGTTTTGATTAAAACCGTAATTTGTTGGTTTTCATTGTACAGCAACATTTTTCAGTGTCAGTTTTCCAGCGACGCACCTTGTTAGTAGACAGCTAATATTTTGTGTTGTTAATATTAATGCTATGTACAATAAAATAGATAATTTCGACGATTTCATAAATGAAACTTTTGGGAAATATATCTTTATCAACTGGACACTCATGAGTTGTATATATATAAGGTCCTTAATCAAATACAGATAATGAAAGTGTGACTGATCTAAAAGTAACATGGGAAAAACAAATACTAGTACATCACAACCCGTCAAACGATATATCAAATTTTGTCAAATCCTTACTCTGTGTATAAACATGACAAAGAGGAATCATAAAAAATTAAAGAGACACCCAATCATGTATCAGTATTGCGTGTTAGTGTAGTTCAATAATTAGATAAAACTTTTTTTTGTCATTCAGTCAATTGAGATCAATTGACATTGGCGAATGCCTTACACATGTTACACGTTGTTAAATTGATCTAATAAACATAATTATGATCAATGATGAGTGCACTGAATAGTTTTAAAAATAAATTGTATATTTTTTGCAGAGTCCCAGCAAAATACTACAAGGTACAAAAAAAATGTATTATATTTAGTAGTGGCGGATCCAGAATTTTTCATAAAGAGGGGGGCTCCAGTCATGCTTCAGTGATCCCCTATATCATCAACCAATTTTTTCACACAAAAAGGGTGGGGGCGGGTGACCCCAGGATCCGTCTATATTTAAATCAATATTAGACTTACGAAATGCGAATTCACTATGATTATTGAATCATACAATTGTTACTTAACCTCCGTCTCCAAAGTAGTCATAATACACTAAAAAATAACATACATTACAAGTCGGGTTGTTCAAAAATAAGCTTAATCTGTCTCAGTTGTGCACTGTGCCTAAATCTGGCCCTTTTTGTTCCTATATATATATCGTTGTTGGTCTCCTGGCACCCTTGGATAGAAACTTGCAGACGACGTATAAATTGCAATGGCCGTGAAGAGGTTTTCTTCCGTATATAAAATATTCCATACAAATATAAAAAAAATACATTTTGAACGACATACAATGTACTTACATTTTTGTCCGCCATATGAGTTATCAAAGTCAACTACAGAAATGAATTATCAAAAATATCAATAATTGAAGTGTGTAGATAACTCGTTTCATAATCGGTACAACCATGTCTAACTTCCGTATTTATTAGTAGTAATTTTGGAAAATGAAAATTATGTCAGTCGATGAACTTTCTATTTATCTTATTCTATATATAAATCGTATGCATATCTTTAAGGCAATAGGGTGCATCATCATTTCCCGAAAACCATTCAAAATACGGAAGCTTGATAGATAAGGATATATAAACACATAAGGTTGTAATCAAATATTTTATCAAGAGGTAGGTAAAGGGGGTTACTAAACACGGAAACACGTGAAATAAAAATCGCAAAAAAAGATGCACGAGAAATAAAATGGAGAAAAACGAAGCACGAGAAATAAAATTGTAAATATTAAAGAAAAAACACCAGAAGTTATTACTCAGCCATTCTTGGAGTCCATGCAGCCACTATTAAAGGACATGAAGACCTTGCGGTCACCATTTAGCGTCCGCTACTTGCATGTTATTGGATTATTTTTATTATTATTTATAGTAATTTGATGGACTTCATTAATACCCTACATATTGCAAAAGTAGAATGGTAACACTATACATCAATTTCTATTAGATTACACAAGTTTCAGAACACATTGACTTTTTAATCAAATGTGGGACATGCACGAGAAATTAAGAGCACTGACACGGAACACGGAAAATAAATAAAGGGAAACACGAAGCACGCAAATCGAGCCAAACACGAGAAAACGAGAAATAAAACGTCAAAACACGAAAACACGTGAAATAAAAAGGCCGAAAACGTTGCACGAAAATAGCCCTTTACCACCCTCATCAAATGTAATGTGGACTTGTTTTTCGTTGTAATTTTGTTTTCCTTTTCATTATTCGCGTTAGTTATCGCGCTATCTAAATATTAATATCAATTCTCTGTAATTATCAAACAATGTCAATACTGGCTGGCCACACTACCTTTTCAAATTTCTTTAAACTTATTGTGTATAGTCACACTACATAACCATTTATGTTTTCAATAAAAAAAAATAACCAAAATGATGGGTTGCTATGGAAACGGTGTTACCTATTTTTCATACAATGGCCTCCTGAGAAAAAACACAAAAGTTGCAATTCGAACAAATTTAATTGACATAATATAGTATAATATTTACAATACAGTGGAATATGCTGCTATTTATCTTAAACTACTGTATTTCAAGTTTCTTATCATATAAAAAACTATTCATAAAAATAATTCTGCATAATTCAAAACAGCACTTTATTTATACAAATTTTGGCATTTTACCAAATCAAGAAAATTCCCTTTGGGAGCCTTTTTTGAATAGATTTTTTTTACCTTTGCACACTGATTTGAAATTAAACTAATGGTAATATACGTAGAAGATATATAGTTGGATTTAAACCCCCAAAAAAAATTGTAGGAAATTTCAAGACCTTTATGTACATAAATCCTAAAAATTGACAAAAAATTGCAAAATATGCATATTTCCATGGAAATGGTAGTTCATTTCAAATTGCTTAACATTGTCTCTTGGCAAAATATTTTACTAAACAATCAATAAAAATAATGATACCCGGCCACATTTTGTAAAGGTTAATTAATTTTCCGGTTCCGTGAAAGAAAAAAAGGGGGGGGTGGGAAAACTTGAAAACTTGAAAATAGCATAATTCTCAATTTATTTTGTTTAATTTAGATGAAAATTGAAGGAGACCTTTGTTTTGTAGTACTGAAATACTGTGTTAAGTTTTAAATAAAAGGTTTATCTGTTTTCCAGTTGTCAGTTGATTTTGATATTAACAGTTGCGGATCCAGAAGTTTTCATAAGAGGGGGCACACTGATTGTATAAGAGGGACCCGCTCCAGTCATGCTTCAGTGCTTCCCTATATAATCTACCTATTTTTTCCCACAAAAGGGGGTCCGAGCCCCTGCACCCTATAAGCCGCCTCTGATTAACCCCCATGCTTTTATCATATGTTTTTCTTTTTCCTTATGCATGTTATGGCGTTATCTATCCTTCGGCATTGATATTAACCCCCCAACCCCCCGGATCATCTTATTTTCCTTTTCCTTATGCAAGTTATGGCGTTATCTATCCGTCGATTTATGATATTAATTCTCCCAGCCTGATAATTATTTTTGTCTTTTCTTCGTGCATGTTATGACGTTACCTATTTTTATGCCCCATTTATGGGCATTATGTTTTCTGGTCTGCGCGTCCGTTCGTTCGTCCATCTGTCCCGCTTCAGGTTAAAGTTTTTGGTTGAGGTAGTTTTTGATAAATTTGAAGTCCAATCAACTTGAAACTTAGCACACATGTTCCTTGTGATATATGATATTTCTAATTTTAATGCCAAATTAAGAGTTTTTACCCCGTTTTTACGGTCCACTGAACACAGAAAATGCTATTGTGTATGTGGCATCCGTGTACTTAGGACACATTCTTGGTTTTTTTTATATATCAACCCCCCTCACTGATCTCGTGTAAATTTTTAAACGATAAATATGAGCTGCAACTGAACTTTATTTCCTCTATTATAGAGATTTGGTGTACATGAAATGTATAAATCAGAAAATCAAAAACAAAGAATTAAAGTCGCTGTTTAAAGTTGATATAAGAAAACATGAGCACTGTCAATAATATCGATAACGGACACATCTTCTGTCGATTGTAGAAATCTCTGCAGATTTTTTCAACGTGACGAACACAAGTCTTAGAGAAAAAAGTTAATTCATCATTTTCTAATTCATATGACGTATTGCAAGAGAGAATAGTTGTTGTGAATTCATGTGCCGAAAGACTGTCCATAAGAACAATGAACTGAATCAGTGAATGGGATTAATGTTAATAATGTCTTGCCATAGATCATCTCTTTT
Organism: Mytilus edulis; assembly: GCF_963676685.1. NCBI lineage: Eukaryota > Metazoa > Mollusca > Bivalvia > Mytilida > Mytilidae > Mytilus > Mytilus edulis. Next base: position 29,444,726 of record NC_092348.1, on the reverse strand, counting down.
GTCTTGTATAGAATCACAGGATACCAGTTAGTGTTCAACGATATTCAAGAAGAACTTTCCACATTTGTCGCAAAGTAAATGTTCATCTTCATAACATACTATAGAACATAAGTCAATAACATACTTGGCAGAGACACGAAGTTCGGGAAACTGTTTCGCAATTGTCCATGCTTTATGCGGTTTGATTGCAGAATGAATATGTCTAAACATATAAAAGTCATTATCGCATGAAATTTGGTAAGACCACCATGTTTTTTCACTTGCATTTATATTCTGGAAGTACACCACTAATTCATGGTCCCATTACTTTCTATGTTAAATTCCTCCATTTCAACCAGGCACACCTCTTTCATTTTAAGTTCAAATAAAGTGGCAATCATTTCATGTCAAAGCAACACTTTATGGTGTCATCTACTGAAAAAATCAACATACCTTACATGGCATATAAGGCAGCAACCATTTGATTTTCTGGGGGGGGCTATGGTTTTTTTTGGAAAAAAAAGTTTGTTTCCAGTTTTTGGAGAAAAAAATAATTTGTTTTTGATTCTGAGAAAAAAAAATTGTTTGTTTCACCCTCAGCTGCCACTATATGTAATGCTAAAATTGAAAGAAAAAAATTGTTTTCGACTTGTCGCGAAAAAAATAGATTGTTTTTCGCCGCAGGCGAAAAAAAAAGTTTGTACAGAAAAAAAAACCATAGCCCCCCCCAGAAAATCAAATGGTTGCTGCCTAAGAAAGAACTGGTTCCCTGAACTTCGGATGTACCAAAACAGGTACTTCAGATCTGACAAACAGACCAAATGTACCCTCTTTTTAAAATTTGCTGCAGTTTTTTAAATATTTAAAATTAAAAGTCCAAAAGTGTTCTACAATGATCACCAGTCCTTCAGCTTTCATTTAATGCCAAAAATACCTAAATATCCTACATATTTTGAAAGTTACACTCATGCGTAGGAACTATTTTGCCTTAAATATGTACTACTTTCTGGTATGTGCTTTCTGGCCGGGCCCGAGTTAGTGGTGTTACACCTTCTGATTTACAATAACTGACCAAAGTTTTTTTGATGGGAAAGAACCAATATTTGCAAAATTAACAATATAATCTGTAATGTTATATTTTTCGGCTGCTTTATAGATGTCAGATATAAAACCAAGTTGTTCTGGAACGCATTTATGTTTCAATTACATAAATCCGAAATATTAATAAACAGTTACATTTATAGTTTTCTTTTTTTGTTATTGGTGTTGTTTTGTACACTTTTTTGGGCGTTTATATAATTTATTTATTGTGTACATGTATCGTTACTCGTAACGATCCAGCGCCCTCGTGGGAAAAATCGTTTGACTGTTATTCAGATGTTTATATATATCTATAGGTACAAATATTATCTCAAATTTTACTGATTGCCAATTTGGGGATAAAGTTGATTTATTATTGGTTTATATGAATTATGTCAGACAAAGGCCTGTATATAAACTCCTTTCAACATCAACAAATACTGAATATTGATGACATGGCATGTACAGCTTCTGAGGAACACACCTAATACTGAAACTACTCGAGCGAGAAAATGAGGCCAAAGCCATATGGCATATTCCTGACAGAGATACGTTTTTTTAAGCAAATGCATATTTCAATGTCGCTGATCGGTCGTTTATACAATTGTACAGCTGAATATACCCAAACCAGGGGGTAGCTTTAGGACGGCCCATATCACCCGAACCTTGTAAATTTGTTTTTGTCCTGTACATGCATGAACTATTTGCCACTGGACGTTTAGCAATCAATCAATCAATTAGCTTTTAGTAACTAAGAGTACTCCAAGATCTACTTGTAATGACCATAATTATTCAAAGTGGGTAGGGATTTTACATTACAGAATCTAAAGAAATACAGAAAATTTGCATCTAAAATGCTGAAAACTGTTTTCCATCAGGGGTGCGTCTTGAGCTGCCCTAGGCACCCTGTCGCAATTTGTGCCAACAGTTTATTAGTTACCTAGCTACACGCCTGTAAACAGTATACAGTACATCAACTGACCATTCAGACAAGGAAATAAGGTCATGCTATATATCAAGTAGAATTAGTTAAGTTTTCACTACTAATTCAAATACCAAACATTGTTGAATTATCGAGTTTACCCCTACCAAGGTACATATTTCTTCTAAAAGCTAACATAAATACAAGAGCATGAAATGAGGATAAAGCCCAAAAAATTGTCAGACTGAAAATTTCTCTTAGCAATCCAGATGCATTTCGTACCAAAATCATTGACTCAACATAATTTATTAGAAACAAACAGTCCTTATAATTTATTAGAGACAAACAATCCAAAATCCCATCATTATACATTAGTTTATAATGGTACATGTGGTACCAATTTTACTGCACCACATGCACATTACGTAAAACAACGTCTCTTAAGTGATTATCGAAGCCAAAATATATGAAAATCCAAAACCTCAATACAAACATCAAAGAGCTAATAAAAACTTTAAATGAACAAATCTTAGCCAGAACCCGACAAGGAATCGGTAGGCATTTTGAAGACCGTGTGGGATTGGCTATTAATCTATAAATCATAGTTTTGGAATGTCACATAACATGGAAATAATTCAAAAATAGTCAATAAGGGGCAATAACTCCTATAAGGATGGTTTCACATATGGTTGAGTTTATGTATAACTTTAAATTATTCTGCCTTTTTTGCTGCCTATCCTTTTCCTTCCATCTTCAATAGTGTAAATGACGAGAGGCAAACATCTTTACAAGAGTGTGCACACACTGAAATGTCTCCCCTTCTTTACAAATCATTGATATAATGTTGATAGTCCTAAATATAAAGCTTTATAACAACTGTCACATTAACTTAACCAAGAAAACTAAACATTGCCCAATGAACCATACAAATGAGGTCAAGGTCATATGGATCATGCCAGGCAGGCATGTACAGCTAACAATTCTTTTAAGAAAAACAGTCCAAAACACAAAAAATTAATACGGAGTAATGAACTGTGAAAATGAGGTCAAGGTCAAATGTCAAATAAAACCTGCGCGCCTGAAATAAAGGCCATAAAATGTTTCCATGCACCAAATATAAAATATTTCCATGTACCAAATATAGTTCACCTATTGCAATTAGTTTTTTTTTAAGTAGTCACTGAACCATGCAAATAAAGTCAAGGACATTGGACATGTGACTGACAGAAACTTTGTAACATAAGGCATCGATATACAAAGTATGAAGCATCCAGGTCTTCCACCTTCTAAAATATAAAGCTTTTAAGAAGTTAGCTAACACCGCCAGATCACAATCCCTATGACAAGCTTTCTGGGAAAAAAGTCGCAGTCTCAAAAATGGCCTTTCAAGGGGAATAACTACTCAGGGAATCAATTGATGGGTTCAAGTATATTAAATCTTATACTGTATCACATATCATTTTTTGACAAATGGCATTTACAATTTCTGCTTATCTAATATAGTTTTTCAGAAGAGTAAGAAAAACAGGATTGCAATATAATGGTAACATCTTATAATAGGAGTCATCTGTTTATTTATGGGTTGTAATTATATAAGCAAAGTAAGTACATCTTAATATGAATGATGCTGGACATATTTCTTTCTCTGTTATCATTTTCAAAATTTAAGACAATTGTTTGAGCTTTACTCTTTTTTACTTTTTTGTTATGTTGACTTGACACTGAGAATTAAAAAATACTTAGAAGTTAGAATGGGGCAAAAGAAACATGAGGGACAGTCAAATTCATAGATCAATATTAAATTGACAATACCATGGCTAAAAAAAAAAGACAAACAGACAAATAAGAGTATACAAGGCACAACAATTAAACAAAAAACTTAGCAACACGAACCCCACCAAAAACTGGGGGTGATCTCATGAACTCCAGAAGGGTAAGCAGATCTTGCTCCACATTTGGCACCCTTCATGTTGCTCATGTTATTACAAATCCAGTAAATAGACTCATTCTGTATGTCACTTTCATGAAAAGGGACAGGATTATAGATACAACGTAAGAAACATTACCGATATCATCTGTGAAATAGTTATTCCATAACGGTTAACCAGACCAACTTGTGATGGCAATAGCAGGGCCAGGTGTCAGAGCTAAAAAGGAACAAGCACGAATATTGTTTAGAATTTTATTCTAGTTTTTAATGTGATAACAACATGATTATAACAAAATACAGTGACATATGACTAATGTTATTAATGACAAAGTAATTAGTAAATATCAAATAATGATAAACTAGGCTGATTTTTCTGCAACATCATATCCAAACTACCATTAATACATCAATATATATTTGCAATTGAATGTCAAATATATGCTACTATCTATTTTGATTTTGAATATTCAGAATCTAGGTTTCCTTGAAAGAACTTTTCTTTGTGAATGGTGAAATCACGGAATGCTGTCAAATCTGTAGTTTTTTCCTTTTTCTTTTTAATTTTGATTGTAAGGCATGGTATAAATACAAATATTAACTTCATATTGTATTTGGCATTTGGTTTTCAGAATGTAGGTGAAACATACAGTTGGTACAAAAAATAAATCACTAAAAAATTGTAATTGATTAGTTTGAATATGACAAGAATTTGCATTTATTTTTTATAAACTCTACATCAAATAAATAATAATGATCAAATCTAGCAAAACCTCTTCAATTCTTCAAGTTCAATGAGACCTGTAATATTCTTATACTTATCATGCTTATGAGACATACAAATATGATAATTCAATGCATTTTATATAGCAATGAATATGATTGTTACAAAAAAATAAATGGTAAATGGTATGACATCAAGCAAACACTATGCAAATGAAATACACAGATCTTTGTTTTGGTCGTACTTTAATTTAATGAAATGTATATGATAGTATTTATAGTTTACATTTTTTAGCATTTATATCTATAACAGATTTGGATGAACTAAAAATACTGTGACAATGAACTGTATCATGTTTTACACAATTTTAGGATTTCATTTCTGAATACGACATTTGACATCTCAAAGATTTGACCATCAAAACTGGTATAGCATTGTTAAAATTTAATTCCTTTAATATCTATGACAATGCTTCCTTTCTTCAGACAATGAAATTTAAATAATTAAAGTATTTAAAAAATCAGCTTTAGATTGTAAACATTTAATTGTTGACCACTTGAAATTTTGAAAATAAAAATCTATATGTGATATACATGCATATGTATTTAAAATGCTCTTTTATCATATTATTTCTTTCCATTATAAAAATATGTAGAGCCTCATGAAAAATATTACAATTCAAAATAAATTTGAAATTTTCATTCAAGCAACAAAATAAACAAACATACTTTTGTTACTAACAAATCAGTATCAGTGTAACTCTGCTCTGCAATTATATATATGGAATTACAGTGAAGAACTTCCTAAAGGGTTGAAAACTATTTTCTTATGGTTATCAATAATAAATGGCTACCATATGTTACATTGTCTACTTCAGTCTTTTACTTCTGATCATACATTGTCGAAAATAATTTTGCATTTTCAAGGTCAGGTACAGGTGAGAATCAACTACCTAAAACATTTTGCTGTGTTCTAATGAAACCATAAGTCAGTATATAATATTATAATCTTTTTACAATGCTCTACTTTTCTATCTACTGTAATCCATGTAAATAAAAAATGTCAAATAAAATATACATCAATATAACACTTGTCATAAAAACTCTTTTATATTTACAATGTTACACATTTACAGATAAGGCCATATTTTACAAACATGATCACATGTAATTTTGCCATTTAAACAAAACACAACATAAAAAGTTACATTTTACATGTATAATTCCAAACTTGATTAAAAGTAAATTCTCAGTTTTCCTGTTGTATGCTTAAATACATAAAAAAAAGTAATGCCAATCTGTTATCAACAAGTTTTGATCCTATATTGTATAGGGGGTTATTTTCGCTGATAGAACAAAATCGCCAAAATAAATTCCGCCAATTTAAAAGAGTACATGCAAAGGTATTGATGAAAGTTTTGAATCCGCCAAAATAATAACTGCCAAAATATTTCGTATACCATGTATACCTATTTCAATGAAAATCGCGAAATTATACACCTGCCATACGGTATTAGGAATTTATAGATTTTCATGCAACATGTGTCATCAGGAAAAATAGACAATACATTCCCAATTGCATAAATAAAACAAACCAGGCGGGTTTTTTATTTAAGAAATTAAATATGTTATCCATTTATCATTATGATATATGATAAGTCATGCAAGTATCAACTTCATGTTTTAACAAGTTAAATTATGAAATCATGGACATGTTCTTTTATCAGTAAGAAAATACATTAGTAGAAAAGTTCTTAAACTTAATCTGATTCCATTTTTGGGGTTCTTATCTTTATAAGTGCTGGGAATATTGTGATTACAGTAAGCAATTCTCGTTTTTTTTTTATATCAAATGTTGAAAACCTGCTTATTTTCTCAAAAGTGATCAGTTGTTCAATTTAGTCAGAAAAATATTTGGTGAAATAAAATATGTATTGTTCAATAAAATTTATTAAAATATTTGAATTATTTTAATGACTCTTTCAAACTTTAATTGTAAAATTATTCAATGTACTGAATGTCTAATTTGGATAATTTGTACTCCTGATAAAATAAAAATATTTTCTCCTCCATTGAATATGTGTCAATAATTTGATTGTATAAAATCATTTTTAAGAGGATGTAAAATGTAAAAAGTAAGGTCACCTGCAATGTCAGAGCTTAGTAAGGAAAAGTTTGAAAAGTGGACACTTTAAAGTTTTAGTAGTTGATACAATTTTTAAAAGACAAATTAAAGCCATTGAAATTGTTTGTGTAATGTCTTTTCGATGGTTTAAACCTGTCTTTTTGAAAAGTTTTATGCACAAAACATTGTTTGAACAAGGCCCCAGAAAGCTTCTACTGGTTCTTGTAAGTTTTGTAATTTTAGAACTTATGTTGTAAAAAGCACAATAAACAAACATTTGTTTCTCTCTCTCTCAAAGCTAATGGTTAAGAATTTAATTAATTTGAAAAGTTACATTAGTGAAGAATGATTTTACATGTTGGTTTTTTTTTTTTATTTTTTTTTTTAACTTTTACTAAATAATATTGCATTTTGTTTCTCAAAAAAATAATTAAATAACCAGAAAACAAGAAATAAGTTATATAAGTACAATGTAATAACATATAAATAATTCAAAACATCTGATATGAATATCTAGACAGCGAGACCTGGCTAAACCGAATCCTGCATAAACTGAAAACCTGTATAAACCAAACATGTTGTTGTGAACCTGATAAAACCGAACATCGTCCAAAACTCCAAAAAATCTTAAGTCCCAAGGAGGTTTGGTTAAAACAGGTTTTACTGTGGTACCTAGTCATGAGATTATAATGTCCCATTTTCTACATACAGTTTTTCCTCTTCTGAAACAGACAGGAATTAGAATCATTCCTCTCAAGAATGCTAATGTCTACAAACATTGCATGAAATTTTGTCCATCAAAGCACTGCATATTCTGCTAAAATGGCCATGCAACATGTAAGCCAGTGAAAAAGAACAATTGAGTTCCACCAACTAATATGATTGTAGAAGAGAACTAATGTCAGTGTATCCCTTTGATTCTGCTCTGGAATTCTGCAACTACTGTGAAAAACCTCCTAAAGGGTTTGAAAACTATTTTCTAATGGTAATCAATAATGAATGGCCACCATATGTTACATTGTCTACTGAAAGGAAGTTCTGACACGCCCCCATTTTTGATTCTTTACAATCAAATGAGATAAAATGAGACATGCTATAATTAGGCACTATGATCCTGTTCCAGAAATGTCTGGTATGATACCATGCTGCTGTAATTGTGTCCGTAAAATTTGATTCTCACTTTTCAGTTCTTCACACTGTTGTCGGAGAAGTTCAAGATCTACTTGTAAACGTTCAGATTCTTTTAAATTTTCAGCCATTCTAGCATTTGATGTTCTTAATTCAGTTATATAATCACAAGCTTTTGATAAAATTCCTCCTTTACTCTGAAATTATAAAGACGCCATAAATAAATTTTCTGTCTGCTGAGTGATATTTTTCTCCAAAAAGTGACAACTGTTTGAAGAAGGCATCAAACAACAAAATTCATCAAAAGGTTTTATTAGCACACATCTCATGACATTTATTTTTTTTTTTTAAATTTGTGGGGTACATTTTGCTTATGTGGACTATTAGTTGGCTTATTGACACTCATACCACATCTTCATACATGTATATCTATCTATGCCTTTTTTTTTCTTATTTTCTTATGTTCATCATGTTGTCAGTTGATCTTTCTAATTATTTACAAATGCAGTTTTGTTTCTTCTTGCATTCTTTTAATAAATCAGAAAATCAAGCAAAAGAAATATAGGACCAATATGTTGGTTTATTATGTTTTACTGTTAATGGATTTCATTTAAGGAGTGAATATCATTTGTCTGTGCAGGGTTTACCAAATCTTAAACATTTCCAAGAGCCTGTAGTGCAGTGAATGTTGTTGGTTCATGTCATTCATATTTGTGTTTTTGTAATTATTTTTGTTATTAATTAGGCAGATAATTTTCTCATATGAATTGTTCACATTTTTCATGTTTAGGCTTTTAATAGCTGACTATAAAGTATGGGTTTTCTCATTGTTAAGGCCAGTACAATTAACTATAATTGCTAACATCCACTTCATTTGAACTTTATAGGTAGATAGTTGTCTCATTGGCAATCATACCATGTTCGTTATTCTTATCTTGAAGCAGTTCTTACTCCATTAAGAATGGCATCAGTCATGTTACTTGAGGTGGTACATAACACTACAGGGAGATAACTCTCTAAAATCAGCTGAACATTTTAACCACATTCTATTATTTAGCTTCTAAATGATCAAAATAGGTGTTTTCCAAACTGGTATATACCCAATGAAATTTTCTTTCAAAGTGTGTGGTTCAAGTTTTTTGAAATTATTATATTTTTGTTCAATATGTTCAATGGTCAAAGTAAATATTTTTTCAAAATTCAATGAAAATTAAACGAGCCAAATAAATTTTAGTGGAGGTGTTTGGTACCACCTTAATACCATTATTCATACTATTTTTCAAGTGACAACAGTGACATGCTGACAAACAAGTGCATTATCGTTGCATCATTAGCCAAACAAAATGTTTTTGTGATTCTAATCAGCATGATCATGCAGTTACCAATATTACATATTTTTTTGTTTGGCCTTATAACATGTATAAACATTCATTTAGTGGATTGTGTAGGAAACAATACAAACAGTGAATTCATTTCAATTAGTCATCAACCAATTTTTGTGATTTTACAACGAGAAGAGAAAGATCATGAAATCAGGTGAAAGAGTGAAGGTTAGGCTGCTTCATAGGATCAGATGATGTATGGACTTTCCCATATTAAAAAAACCTTCTCCTATAACCACAAAAATTGGTAGTGATCAATTAAAATGAACTTATAATAGGTGCAAGATATTTGTAATAATTTTTTGCCTACTTTATTGGTTACCTGCCCTTGTTTTGTATGGTCTGAGGAACAGTCTGGTACTACTTTTGATAACTGAACTATCCAGTTATTTATTTTATCTCTCCTACGTCGTTCAACTGAAATTTAAATATATAGAAAAATTCATGCATATAAAATTATTTAACATCACACATTCTGCACTTATAAGTCAATGTAGGCTTAATGGTCCTTAAAAAATCATAGTGTGAAAAGTTCTTACATTTTTTCATTTGTACCGTTGGTTTGTTTTTGATACACAGATTAGCTTATTTATCAAACATGTAATTTCAGAAAACAAATGGATATGTTTAAATTCCAGTGGCAAATAAGGGAACATTCAGAAAGTGAACTTTTAATGCTATATGGATGTGAATTCTGCTTTCTACTAGACAGACATGCAGAGCAAAGATTTTGAACATACTAGTTCAGAAGGTAATGGTCCCAAGAAAGATATACATGTTACCTTACCAGTACATATTATTTGGGCTCCGAGCCGATCGTTTTTACTATTACCCCTAAAGCTGCTTGCTTAGCTAGAAAAGTCTGTTATATAAGTGAATATATATTTCATTTTTATTGTAGAATGACAAACATCATGTAAAAAGTGCCATCAAAACAAACCTTCATTATGAGTTGCCCTCCTCCTATCATCTCTCCCTGACCTTGCCCCTTCAACTTTAGGTGTGGCAAATCCTGTGCGAGGTGCAATATTTCTCTGTCCTTGGAGAACTTCTTGTGGTGACATCATCACATAAAACTGACCTATCATTGATATTATGTATATAAGATTAAAAGCTAGATCCCAGATGTTATCATTTTATTTTTAAGAAATAAAATTAAAAACTTACAAAAAAGTTTTTATCCTTCTTTGTTATGCATGTCCTGACATTTTAATGATTTACTTTTTGGTTTTGTTTATCATTTTCATTATCATGATTACTAGTTTACATTAAATGTATCTTCAACAGCCAATTATTCTCTATTTATGAAAATATTGTCACTTTAGTCCTGGAGGTCAATTTCCAGGATTTGAGGAACATCTGATGGTTTAATGCATAGATCAGCAAGTATTTTTTTAATATATGCTAATACATAATTTTACTCCTTTTTATAAGAATACTTTCATACCACAAAGATATTTTCTACAGTTGAGTTCAGGAACTAATAATCAAGTCCCAGTTTCATAATAATCAAAGTCAAACGCATCATTTCAGCTCTTAACAAAATGAACTTAATCAAATTAAATTTATAATTTTCAGACTTTTGATGAAGCGAAGGTGTAGAAAATGTTCAGACAAGTCTAGTTATAGCAGGTCTAGGATGCATCTTTATAGAGACCTGTTCATAGTATGTTTTTCTCTTTATGTTAAATTTGTTATCAGCCCTTTTTATTCCTGGATGCTTCATGCTGCAAGCATAAAGATACATGTTCTTTTCTTTTAACAAATGTAGTTCTTAGATTGTACTTTTCATTTTACTACAAATATTTTTTTATTGTTACCTTGGCCAAGAGAACCATCCTGTGCCCATCCTCCTATAAAGATAAATTACACCATATTACAATACTCTCAACATGCTCAATCATAGAAAATTTCAAAAACAATTTCACAAGATTTAAAATACATTTATGAATACATACAAAGTTTCAAAACAAATTATCAAGACATGAGAACCAATATAATAAAGTGTTTCGCTAAGCACAGCTTGATACGACCGCAGAGTTCCATCCCTGAATTGTTGGGGCAAAAATGGACACAATATTCACACTTGATACCGGTTTGAATTTGGATTGTTATTAAATATTTTTGACACATAACAGGTTTCTGGGGGGCAAAAATCAATACCAACCTTTCTTTTGTGGTTATAAACCTTGTGTTTAAATTTCATAGATTTCTATTCACTTATACTAAACAATGAACAACAATGAAGACGATGACGCAAATACAAATATATATACGACCCTTATTTTTTTTTGTGGTTGTATAAAATCCCATTGAAATTCTGTAAAAGAAGAACCTCTAGCGGATGAATATATATTGAGTCCATCAAGAACACAATCTCTCACCTGCAGTAGTGACCTGTCCAGCCATGCCTGCTGTTGAGATGACCTCAGGTTGTGAAGCTTCAACACCTGTCCCGCTGACAGCAGGGAAATATGTAAACTTTGTATCTTGTCCTTCAAGTGTGGGACTTCCTCCATTACTAAATGGACTTTGTATGACTGCCTAATAAAATATAAAAGTTTAGACCTGAATATTTACAATAAAATCATAATATAATCAACAAATTTTTGATAAAGTTTTACAAGCAACACTGAACTTAAAACTAACATGGTATTTCATCATTATAAACATGTTTAGGAGTCTTTAATGAAAGCAATGGCAAAAAGACAGAAAATTGCTGATACATCGTAACTACAAGTATATGAAAAAAAGATTTACTTTTTAATACATAATATACATTTATTCCCCCAGTTGTAAATCATATTATGGAATCATTTTTTGTGTCAAATGTGTCTCCATCTTCTACTTTACCAGGATTTTAACAAGATACAAGAATTTTTATCATGATATTATAATCTTTGAAAGTAATTGTATTTTCAATGTCAGGAACCTAATGTTCCGTGGTTGTCGTTTGTTGGTGTGGTTCATAAGTGTTTCATAAATTGCAACTTTGGTGGAGAGTTGTCTCATTGGCACTCATATGATACCTCATTTTCTTATTTCAATACATGCATCACTGTTTTCCAATCCATGTTCATTTCTATAATGAAATGAAAATTTGTGATTCAAATCAGAACATCATGGCAAGTTAAACTTCAGATAGTTACTGAATTAACAAGATCTTTTCCCCTAAAATTAAAGATAAATTTTGGTTCTCTGAAATGTTGGTAACCTCCTTGTTTTAGGTGTACTGTCCCAATTTTTACCTGAGTTACCTGTGGGAATGCATTACTTGCAACAACTTGTGCTGTCGTCTCATTGCCATCTCCAGCTACCTGTACTACTCTGTAAGTCACTTGACCTGTAAAATACAATTTTTTTTATCATATTGTTATGATATTGTAATTATTATATTTATCTATGTTGGCCTAATTTCTGTTGTGTGGCCTGACAGTTGTTTACAGAATAATGTTATAACTGTGCAGTTTAGAAATCACTGGAACAATAACAGAATGATTGGAACTTTCCATTTGACTTACATAATGATTCCAGAATGATCTTAATAAAAGATGCGTTATTTAAACTTCTACATTTTAATAGAAACTTCCGTTGTAACTTTCTAGGACGTTCCATTTCTAGAGTGTTCTAGAAATTTCCGTGACAACTATATATATACAGACACTAAAGTTAAACTCTCAGACTAAGACATCGATAGACATTAGTATTCACAGCATTTGGATTGACACTTTTATTCTACAAACAACATCATACTGGATTGTGACCTTAGTAGTTTGGATTGACACTTTTATTCTACAAACAGCATCATACTGGATTGTGACCTTAGTAGTTTGGATTGAAACTTTTATTCTACAAACAACATCATACTGGATTGTAACCTTAGTAGTGAACGTAATATTCAGATTGGATTCTGAGAAGATTTCTTGATACAGATATTATATAAAAGATAAAAGATTGGACTCTTATTTTGACAGTTAAGTTGACAGTAATATTTGTGTAATGCTTCTTGTGAACTTTTGCATAATAAATCTTATTAAATTTTATTATTGATTTATGTCTTTTGTTGGCTACAATTTAAAGGTGATTTTCTGGCCGTAACAATATCCTTGAATGACTTCATCTTTCACAAACATGACATAATTTCGTTTCCTCAAGTATTTACATGAAAAAGAAATTCAGCACTGCTTTTTCAGAAACATAATTTCTTTATATACTGAAGTGTAAAACAGGATTTACAATACTAAAACCCTGAGTGGGATATTCAGGATGTTAATGACTGTCCAATTCACTGTCATGTGACTTGTTTGTAATATTGTTTTGTCTCCAAAAATATTTTCAAATATTTTTCAAACTTCATCAAATACAATGTACCAGTAATCACGGTAATGTATACATGGTATATAAAGCAACAAAATAAAAAACACAAAGAAAAAGAAAAAAAACAATAAAAGGATAACATTTAGCATTTGAATTAATCATATAGGAAGGCAGTAACTATTTTCTCTAGATATATTATCAGTCATTTTGGGATTTTAATAAATTAACTTTTTTTAATCATTTGATCATTTGTACGAGATTCAGAAGAAAAAAAAACTCTAAATGGTGCAAAATTGATAGACATTGTTATCTTTTTTACTTTCTTTCAATCAACCCTGTTCATAGTTTTTAAAAGTTTATGATAAATGGTTTTACCTTGAATATTTCACTTTATAAACATACATGTCCTAAATTGAATATGATGTATGTTAAAAGTGTATTATCTAGAATAAGATCATTGACAACCTTCATGAATTATAATCCCTCATGATCAACATGATCAACAATCCCTGTTTTTACTTATTATGCGTTTACCTTGCCCTGTATCAGCCCTAAGCTGATACTGAATATTTGGATCCAGAGCTAGAGCTTGTCCTCCAACTGTTTGTACATTTGCTATTGTTGCATGTTCTTCATGGTCTCCTGAAAACATATAACAATTTAATTATTAAAACAAGAGGCTGTTAGAGTGACAGCAAACCGGATTTATTCATATTTATTCGTGTCCTGGCATTTTTCAATATCACAAGAACCATAACTGATGAACGGTGAAAGTGAAAATCTTCAATATCAGACTTGACCTCCATTTTGTCATCAGTAACAACATATAAAAATTTGAAAAGCTTTGGCTGAATGGTTCATGAGTAAATGCAACAACATGACTGGTAACACAATTTTTTAATCTTTCAAGAACCATAACTCCTGAAGAGGAAAAAGTGAAAATCGCCATTATTGAACTTGACCTCAATTTTGTCATCAGAAACAACATATTTGAATTTAAAAATCTTTGGTTGAACGGTTCGTATGTAAATACATGGACACAACTGGAAACACCATTTTTCAATTTTTCAAGAACCATAACTCCTGAACGGTAAAAGTCAAAATCGTCAATATTGAACTTGACCTCCATTTTGTCATCAGTAACAACATATTAAAATTTTAAAAGCTTTGGTTGAACAGTTCAGGAGTAAACGCACTGAAAGGACTGGAAACGCCATTTTTTAATCTTTCAAGAACCATAACTCCAGAACTGTAAAAGTCAAAATCATCATTATTGAACTTGACTTCCATTTTGATGTCAGTAACAACATATTAAAATTTTAAAAGCTTTGGGTGAACGGTTCATGAGTAAATGCATGGACAACATTTGGCTGCCACCTGCCTGGCCGCCTGACTACCCAGCCGCCCACCATACATCCCTTAATCAATAACCGACATTTTTGTCACAAAAATCCTGTTAAAAAACCATAATATATATGAGAATGATATAGTATATATAAATAATCATCTGCAGTTAGAGGTGAGGGTGTAGATGGCTAAAGATAAGCCTTTATGATTCTTCCTCAACTCATCTTTTTCAGTGACTTAAAATTATTGATGCAAGATGCCTTCCCAAGTTAAAATTCAAGTGACCTTAACTTATTACTTCACATGCATGGTCCTTTTGAATAATATGATCCCTGAATTCACAGGACATATATGAACCAACACAAACATATTTCTTGAAGGTACATTGTACCTCACTAAATGTATAAATGTTAAAGGTAACAAGTATTTCTTAGACTCAAATTTTGGTAGCCCAAATAGAATGTTAATGGCCCAAACAAAATACAACAAGCTGATAATATTTGTTTTTATTTATAAGTTAAGTAAAAGTATTATCATCATATTTCTTGTGTAATTTTGCATGTGTACATGTACACATGTATGTATATAAACATAATTACCTGGGTCATGGTGTGTTAAAGTGACATCATCTGAGTTGTTGGAATCATGATTCTTTTGTTCACTGCAATAAACAAATAAAATTAGAACAATGCTGCATTTTTCTTTATTGTTGTGGTTGTATATAGGAAGCACATTGGAATGAAATACTCAGTACTTGTTAAACCATCATCATCAATGAACACAAGGGAATTATGAACAGATATATCATGTTAAGGAGGGGTATTTGCGAAAAATACCAGTCGAGAGAATGTTAAATTTCACGAGCCGTAAGGCGAGGGAAATTCATTCTCAAGACTGGTATTTTTCGCAAATACCCCTCAATAACATGATATATCTGTTTAATTACACCGAATGTTAATGTACTAAAACGCATTGATGATCGTGACGTTACAAGCGTCCAGTCGAATAGAGTATTTTTTGGCAAATACCACGGCAGAGAGGGTAAAAAAAGGCATATCCTTTTAGCAAATACCCCGGCGGCATTAAAAATGAACGATATTCATTTGATAACAGTAAATTGGTGAAAAATACACTGGCTATTAACCAATCAAAACCCCGGATTCTTACATAAGGTGTAATTACAAAAGATATGGAGAAAAACAATCCATGAATTTGCATAAAGATTATGACACAAAAGCACCAAATATTGAAAATTTCAGGTCTTACAAATATGGGGACAATCAAACATCATTAAATTGCTTGAAATACAAAATGTAACTTGATTGACCGAGTGTTGGTTGCCTAAATGTTCAGTTGGGCAAAATTTCATGAATATTTAGAAGGATGAAATTACTTGAAACTATAGCTAGCTCAAAGCTTTTCATCAGCTGATGTAAAGTCATGGCTTCTTCCAATCTAATATATATATCAACATTAATTTGCGTTGTATAATTCGAAAGTCATACATGTACAGCTACATGTATTTAAAACAGACTAATTGAAAAAAAAAAACAGATTCTAATTAAGACTCATACCACAATTTTGATACATGTATGGATGGAAATTGGAAAGAGGAATATTCAATGAACTGTAAATGGTGCAACTACAATTACGCACAAAGGGAGATAACTCTAATTTTAAATGGAAGTTTTAGAGTTTAAAAAATATTTGGCCTAACATTTTTTTTAGACTCAAATTTTGGTAGCCCAAATAGATTTTAATGACTACAACAAAATACAAGATTTTATTAATTTTATTTATAAGTTAAGTGAAAGTATTATCCTCTGTGGGAGGGTTCTGATTCAAAAAAGAGAATTATACCTATACCTGTACAGAACAAAACAGAACAATGACCAAGTTAACAATGACATCACACATATGTTTGTACTAGATTCATGCACCATGCAAAACTAATGTAATGTTCTGGACAAGTTTGGTTTATAAACAATGTGCACTCACATCACATCTTCCTATATATCTATGTAGATTATTTTGCACTTTATATTAGGCCAACATTAAAAATATCTTTGTTTCCCTTCCCCGACTGAGGTTATCAGGGTAGGGGTAGGTAGGTAGGCAAATTATTTTATTTTATTTCTTGATATAATTTTTCTATATTGAATTTTTACAAAAATCAACAGGTAAGATAAGTCAAGAAAAGTGGGATATATATTCCCTGTATTCAGTGTACACCCAAGTTTTCTGGTGTTAAAAACAGTATACAGGGACCTCCTTTTTCCTATTCATTTTATGGTATGAAATCTACAAAAGCACACATTCTTCATGTGATAACAATGTTTAATGAAAGCAAGTGTTTAATAAGTTAAAAATCAAGCTTATTTCAAGTCTAACATGTCTAATTTGATGCATAACTCACAACAAAACAATTCCTGTGTTCACCAATTCATACCTTGATCATCAATTATGAGATGACAAAAAGATATGTTAATGACTTGGGAATTAAAATTTAATGAATAAAAATTTTCAATAGAAGTGAACATAATTCAGTTATGTTCAGTTACACATGCATGGATAACACCCCAAGGGTGACTGGGGTATAGAAATATGGTCACTTGGTCTTCTCCCGACCGGCAGTAAAACGCTAGCCGAAGTGGGGCGTCCGTTTGGATGTGCGGGATTTATCAAGTTCGCAGTCACGTCCGGTCAGAAGGGGGATGTTAAATCTGATGCCTCGTGTAAAGAGAGTGCCACGCTCTTTGCACGTTAAGAACCCTTGCAACAACTCTTTGAGGGGTCCGTAGGTGGCCTGTTGCAAGGCAAAATTTCTGTCCCTATCCAATATACCCACAATTTCCAGTGGCAGTCCAAATTCCCCCGACCATCATCCCAGATGGCCTCTATCGTATTCACCTACCTATTGTATTATTTGTGAACTTGTTCTCGTCCTGAATATGCATGAAATATTTGCCACTGGACGTTAAGCAACCAACAATCAATCAATCAATCAATCAACATGCATGGATCATGCAGCTTGGTCAATTAATTCCTAAACAAAGATTTGTATGTTTTTTCGAGTTCTAGAAAAAACAAGGCTTCACTTATTCATGTTTTGTTGTTCCTAGAATACTTTTGAGTATTTACAAATTCAACTTGTGTAAGTTATAACGTAAAACGTGCCCTTTTGTAAATTTCATGCCAAAAAATGGAAAATAAAAACACATTTTAACTGGTCTTGTTTACACCAGAAATCAAGGAGGTTCCCTGAAAGCAGGGAAATCATGTATCCAACATTTTCTGACTTGTGCCCAACCTGGTCGAAGTCGAAGACAAAGTACTACTAAGTAGATTGATTTCAAAGCACAATTCAGACCATTTTTACTCAAAGATTTTATCCTTTAAACAGGAAAAGAGGTAAAAGACAAAGCCAATCAAGGTGCACTCAGTGGGTTGAAAGATGCTTAAGATTTTATTTTCAAATATCACCCTTGCACACAACCATGACAACACAAATCGTGTGGCAAGGCATTATGTTTGTTTTCCTCGATTCCGAATCATATTGACGCTTCAATGCAAAAATGCCTTGATTTAAAACGCTTGTTGACTACAGCATCGGAAAGGTATGACCAAAAAACCAATGCACGTTTACTACAGCATCAGAAAGATATCACCAAAAACCAACATAGCAACAACAAAAAATATGTACAAGAATGGCCAATAAAAATTTTCGAGTCACTGCGATTTTACTGGGTCAGTTGGGGGAGGGGAAACAAACAATATTTTATTTTTGGCCTTAATATCAGAGTATTTATTTCATCAATAAGGATGTTCAGAATACTGTGCTCACTGCACTGTTTTGACTTTTGTGTATCTTGAAAAAACAAAATGTAGACAAAATCAGGAAAATTGAAAACTATCAAGGCAATCACATATTGGTTTTGGATTTTTTTATACTCCCAAAAAGTGTGGAAATCACTTTAATATCAATTCACAAAGTGTACAATATTCAATGCAAGGTACAACTTACACAAACATACATGTATGTAAGATATCAAAATATTTAGATAATTCTTAACATCTGCTTTCATTGTATAACACCTTTTGTAGGACTTTATTTAGAAATTTTTGATTTCTGAAGAGCAAAAATTCCCTTTAAACAATAATGTCCATTTATTAGTCTACTGTACATGTTCTATTACAAATTAATAGAAAATGGGGATTTTGTGGTTAATCCAGACAGCAGCCCGTTTTATAGATTTTCATATAATCAATGTTCTTTTTCCTTATACTTGTATTCTCTATACACAGTCAGGGGACTTACTGATGTAAGTGATTTTTAAATCACTTATTTGAGTAGCAAATTTGAAGTTTTGTCTCAAATTTTGATTTTGTAATTTTAACAAAATTTCAAACACATAGGTTTAAATAATATCTTTTCATTAGTAAAATTGAAAAAAAATGTATTTTTTGCTTCTTTTAAGTAGCAAGGTTTATGCCTTTAATGCTATCATTTAGCTGCAAATTCTATTTTAGTTGAAAAAATGCTGTAATAATGGCTTTACATAATGAACTGATACTTTCTTGTCAGATTTTTCCCAGCAGTGGTAGTATTTTTCCTGTAAAGTTCAAGGTTTCATCTTTCAGATTATGTAATAAAATTCTACTGTTCACGATAAAATTATTTCACTGTTCGAGGGTGTTGAAATTAGTGGGGGTTATTAAAATAATGATACTTAAAGAAGTGATTTTTGGGAAGGAAATTGAGGTATGATACTTAAACAAGTGATTTTTATGTCATTATCCTAGATTCAGTACAAGGTCATCACCTGAAATGACCTGGTCATCCTGGACAACACAGATGTTGGTTCTGATAAGTTTAGAAACATAATTAGTCCCTGGATCATTAGTATTCTATATTTAAAGCTACAGTAAAATTAAATCACTTCTAGTGATTATTTTGTACTACTTAAATAGGTGATTATTGAAGAAAGACAACTCTTAATTCCAACCTAAATGAAAATAATGCTACTTGAATCAGTGAATTAGAAAATCACTCATTTAAGTAAAGTCCCCTGACTGATACATGTATGCCCCTTGTGGTCTCTTAATTGGAAATAAAATATATCTTATCTTATTCAACATTTTATTAAGCATATTGGTTATATTGATTGATTGATTGTTCGTTGCTTAACGTCCAGTGGCAAATATTTCATGCATATTCAGGACGAGAACAATATATTGGTTATATATTACTCGCTTGTTAGTACCATAACATGTTAGCAAAATGGTTGTTAAGAGTGTATTACAAATGTATTTACAAAAGTTCTAGCCAACCAGTGCCACATACATGTAGTTGTATGCTAAGTACCAAATTGTCCAATAATAGCTAGAGTAAAATGGGAAAGGCTGTTTATTTTTTTTTTAATAAAATTTTATGAAATTTATATTTTGTATTGAAACAACAAACTGAATTCATAATCTTAAAATTTGATATCTTACCTTTTCATATTAACTAATCATTACATAAGCAATGAATATAGTCATTGATAGTACAAAAGGAATAACAATTTGAGAGTAAGTGTTTTATAAATAATATATGAATGTCATGCATGTCATGATGAATCAGAATGTTGGAAAATTTTCATTTTTTTTTTTATAGATTTAAAATATAATTGACTCACAGGTTTATAGGGTAAAACACTTTAATCTTTATTCTACATTAATACAAGGTCAGTTAACAAGGATGCACAATATTGTAAGGGAAAATTTAGCCGGTTCAGATGGTTGAAGAAGAAAAAAAATAAAAAAAAGGATACATGTCAACTCGTACTTTCGGCAACTCGTACTCAGCCAACTCGTACTTTCGGCAACTCGTACTTCTACCAACTCGTACTTCTACTAAGTCGTACCCAATATTTTTTTAGCATTATAATATAAGTTTTCTACGTTTATATCAGTAGATATGGATATTTTAACTCCCTGAAGTATCCCAGTGCACCCTGAGGTAGATCCATAGAATATGAAAAGGATATTTTTTACTGAACATTGCGTTGAACATGTCTTAGTTTTTTCGTGTTAGTAGAAAATATTTTTAACATTATAATGCTTCATATTTTATTATTCACCTACTGATTTATCTACTGATAGGATTTGTATCTGAAAAAAAATCCTCAAGTGTCAAGGTGTGCTCGATCCTTAGAATATTTGAAGAGATTTTTTACTGAATATTGCGATAAACACGTTGTTTGT
This sequence comes from Mytilus edulis, assembly GCF_963676685.1. Taxonomy (NCBI): domain Eukaryota; kingdom Metazoa; phylum Mollusca; class Bivalvia; order Mytilida; family Mytilidae; genus Mytilus; species Mytilus edulis. The sequence continues at coordinate 29,423,550 of NC_092348.1, read as the reverse complement.
TGATGTGTTAACACTTTGTTTTTGTTTTTTTTTTTTAAATAAGTATGGCAGTCAGTTCGTTTTCCGTTTGAATTGTTTTACTGGTCATTATAGCTGACTATGAGGTATGGGTGGGTTTTGCTCATGGCTGAAGGCTGTACGATTACCTATAGTTGTTCATTTCTGTGTCATTTTGGTCTCTAGTGAAGAGTTGTCTCATAAGCAATCAGACGAGATCTTCAAAAAAAAAGGACTTTGTGGCAAATAAATCAAGATTTTTATAGAAAATCCACAGCCTTTAAACACAAACCTTAATACACAAATTATTTATTGCAGTTCGCGTGCCGGTGATTAATTGATTGATGATTGCTTCACACCTGAAGTATGTCGATTACCAGTTAATCGGCCCTTAGTCACACACGAAGCGTGCCATTAATTATTTAACCGTTATCAAAACAACTTCACACCTGATCTAATCTTTCTGCATGTACGTATTTTAAAATGTATATTTCATCACAATACTACTATCATTTATATACGTATTGACCTCAATTATGATAAAAGTTAAAATAAAAATTAAGCCAATATTTAGAAGAATTACGAGAGGCGTATTAAAAAAAACCACTAGTATCACTATTATTTACACACACATTGTAAGACATTTTTACAAGGCTTTGTTGCTATTAATAATAGTAATAAGGGTCCTACAAATACAGCTTTTTGAAATATATACTCTTATTGGCCCCAAACATGGACCAAATAACAGGATTAGTGGAAAATATTATTGAGATACACAATTTATATATCGTCTTGCATACATTACAACGTGGACGAACCATGATTGCAATTGAAGATGATCATACATTTCACCATAGTTTATATATTTTTTCTCTAAGCTTGGTTTTTACAACGTTTAAGCCATGCATTTTCTTTTCGGTGAGGATGGTGATTGTTTAAGTATAACTCAACGGCCTTTGATGATCATAGTGCCGCACTTATACCGATTTTTTGTTTTCATTTACTTCTCTCTGTTTATTCTACTTTTAACAAATCCATTCTATTTTTGTAGGTATGTTATCCACTAATGACCACTGATTAGCATATGTGTACTCATAATTATTTTAATGTGCATATCAAATAAATTGCCGTGCAAACAATTTCAAACAATCAATTCTAAGGAATACTAATGATTATAACGATTAGCATTTTATAAGCTTATTTAAAACAATTATGATTGAGTTTTATTAACAATGAAAGTTGTTTTTTTATTTGTATTTTGCTATATAATGATATACGAAAGAAAGTTACAATAACTATGCATAACTTGATAAATAATATCAAATAAAACATGGTTACGAGTTGGCAAAAATAGGGTACGAGTTGGTTGAGTACGACTTGCCGAAAGTACGAGTTGTCGTGTACCCTAAAAAAAAAGTTACAACTGCACTTAATAATCAGTCAATTGCTTTACCGATCTTTATTTTCAATTTAACTTTAATATATAATTTTAAATGCAAAATTTAGACAGAAGTACACAAAATTTTTACTTCAGTGTCGCATTACAAAATTGTCATGCAAGCAATCATTGGTCTTTTTCGTGCACTTTAGTTGAAATTCCGAATAATTGAACCGACCTTGCTTCCAGTGCTTGATCTAGCATATCCATGTGACTTTTTGACGATCGTTTGAATTTGCCAGGAATATAGCAAAAGTTGATCACGGGGCCAAACAACAGGTCATGTGAGATGCGAATTGAACATGTGACAAAAATGGCCGTTCTTGCTGAAAAAGTGTGCGGAGAAATACGTCTAAGAGTGCTTTATTCACCGTAGGTAAATTGCTTTTAGTTTTCTTTATTGTTATGAATTAAGTTTCTAAATTGCTAATTTATGTTAAAACAAAGGTGATATATTTATAATTTACATCAATGACAAAATTACAAAGACTTATATTTTACAACTTTTTTTTATCGCGCAGTCTTATTGAGAAAACAGATTCGGGAATTCCCGATGATTTTCGATAGTTATCGGCAAAGTTCCATTTCCGGCGGTCGTTGAGACACATTTTTGAGACACTTTCAAGATGTTAGACTTTTTTACGATATTCAGTAAAGGTGGGATTGTTCTTTGGTGCTTTCAGGGAACATCTCAACTGTTTACACCAGCAGTTAACTCTCTAATTAAGACTGTAATACTTCAGGTGAGAAAAATACAGAAAAAGTAACGTAGTAAATACTACACGTGACGTGACGTGGGATGTAAACATATGGAAAATTTCAAATAATTGCATTTCTGTTAAACTATAATTCTTGGTTGTATTTGTTAATACCTTATATGTTACTCACCTGTCATATGGCTTGACCATTTTGAAAATTTATTAGATAATCGTATAAGTTATAGGTGGTGATAATATTACTTGTCTTATGTCTTCATACTTTATACATTTTATAGTTTTAACATACTTTATTTATATACATTTGTCAGTGTTCCAGCTAGGCCGTTTTCAGAGGGCGCGGCGCCCGCCCTTTTCCGAGTGGCGCCCTGTGCCCTTTTTACAGTTTCCAGGGCGCTCTGCCTTTTTTGAAGATCGATTGCATATTAATTTGCGTATTGATATGATACGCTAATTACTAAATTTTACCTGGGGAAAAGATTATGACTTTGTTTACCACCCCAAGCTAATCAATGATTACAACTGGTGTCATAATCTGTTGTTATAGGTAATCCGTTTATCGGATGGGTCATTAATGATCATCAACATTAATTCGTTCAAATAGAAAGTTCAGTCGGCAATTATCTTTGAAGAAATGTGCATACAACAACTTGGGCACAATTTGCGATGTTTACCGTAGTTTCATGGAAGAAACGTAATGACAAAAAGTTGGAAAACCATTATAAACTCGTTGAAGACATTGTTTTACTTGTTTTCTGTAAAATAAACAGAAAATTCAGACGTATTTGTCATTGACTGCCTTCATTTTTGATACGAAAATAACAAAATCCGCCTCCATATTGTGATCATATTTACATCATATTTACGTACTGTTTATAATCCTCCAAAGAAGGAGCACACCCGAATAAAGAAAGATAACTCAATCTGATTTTTTTCCTAGCATTGAGTAACCCATTTACATATTCTAAAATGTGTCTCCATACTTCTTGCTTAAGAATATATATGTTTAGGTATTTATTTTGAGTTATGGGAAAAGTTAAAGAGGGTCTTAGTAGCAGTGTTGGTAGGGTGCCTTGGTCATCTTTTTCTGTATTCTTTATTTTTGATACTATTTTTCACTGTTGCTTTATATCCTAAAATTGTGAATTTACTGAGCATTGAATTTACTGAGCACAGCTGTTTTGTGCTGTATTGCCATCAAGCACAGCAGGGGTAGAAAGGTGAAACTGGTAAAATGTGGTAGACCATAGAAACAGTATGAAACAGATCTCCTTTCAAAACATACTGCATATAAAGTTCAACTGTGCCAAGCAATGATAAAAAAACTTGTGTGACAAGCTGCTTGACAACTTTTTCAGCCTTAAAAGTAGAAAGATAGAGTTCTATATGGGCTAAAGATGTTGTTCTTGTATAACCTGTGATTCAACGAATAAACACAAATGTTTGATTAACATCTTTTATTAAAATATGCCCTTTTCATATTATCATATCGCGCGTTAAATGCCCTTTTTCAGGATTGGCACCCTGCCCTTTTGAAAACCTAGCTGGAACACTGTTTGTACTATAGAGTGCTGGAGGTCAAGGGTTCCCTGTGTCCTAGCATTCCCTTTGTGTTGGGTGGGAATTGAATGTCCCTGTAAAAAATTGTCGTAAATGTTAATGACACATCTCCGTTAATCTGGATAGGGAGTGTACATTGTACATGTTCCACTATACCGTCACAGCTTTTAAAGGGTTCTTCTGATAACAAGAAATTTATCTAGTATATACATGTATATACATACATACTACAGTTGATTGGGAAACAAGTTATTACAACTTATATAAATCACTTTCCACTTTACTTCATACTTGGTGATTTTACGTAGATTCTGTAACTTAAAACCTCAATCAATTTTTATTTACCATCCACACTCAATTTTCATTAATTTTCTTTGTGAGCAGGAACACATACATTTATATATATATTGACATGGACCTATTAACACTACCTAATTATAGCTGATTTTACTGTCCGGTTATAGTTAATAAATTGCACGATGTGGAAATGGACATGTTAAACCTATCTAATAGTTTCTGATATTAATGCTATCTTTAAATGTCATTTAAACTAAGTAGTGAGTGATGCCAGTGTATCAAACTTGTAATTTGTCACTTTTTTAGCTCAAAAGGGCCAAGTGAGCTTTTCCCATCACTTTGCGTCCGTCGTTAACTTTTACAAAAATCTTCTCCTCTGAAACTACTTTGCCAAATGAAACCAAACTGGGCCACAATCATCATTGGGGTATCTAGTTTAATAAATATGTATGGTGACCCAGTCAACCAACCAAGATGGCCGCCATGGCTAACAATAGAACATGGGGGTAAAATGCAGTTTTTGGCTTTCCACTCAAAAACAAAAGCTTTTAGAGCAAATCTGACAGGGTAAAATTGTTTATCAGGTCATGATCTATCTGCCCTGAAATTTTCAGATGAATCGGACAACCCGTTGTTGGGTTGCTGCCCCTGAATTGGTAATTTTAAGGAAATTTTGCTTTTTTTGGTTATTATCTTGAATATTATTATAGATAGAGATAAACTGTAAACATCAATAATGTTCAGCAATGTAAGATTCACAAATAAGTCAACATGACGGAAATGGTCAATTGACCCCTAAGGAGTTATTGTCAATTTTTAACAATTTTCATAAAATTTGTAAATTTTAACTAACATTTTCCACTGAAACTACTGGGCCAAGTTCATTTTAGATAGAGATAATTGTAAGCAGCAAGAATGTTCAGTAAAGTAAGATGTACAAACACATCACCATCACCAAAACGCAATTTTGTCATGAATCCATCTACTTCCTTTGTTTTATATTCACATAGACCAAGGTGAGCGACACAGGCTGTTTAGAGCCTCTAGTATTTTTTTAAATATCGTTAATTTCATCACATAACTTTATTAAGGGTATAGAACGCAAATGAAGTAATTGAAAAATAGCACCAATGACATTCCGTATTTCACATACCATAATAACAGGGTTACGCCTCACATCAAATAAATCACTCTTTAAATCGGATCATATTTGGTCATTTTTATCATAGGTCGCGAAATCTTTTTTCCCTTTGTGGTCCTTGAAGAAAATCTGCAGGTCCTCACTTTTAATTCTATTGAAAAATACTAAAATTGTGTCAGTCCTATGTCAAAATTTGGTGGTAAAATCCTGAGGACCACCACTTTACGCGAACTCCGTTTTATATGACAAAAATTTCTACCTTATGATAAAACTTGTATTTCATGTATTTATATAAATGTTTGGAACTACGTGGATAATTTTATTTATTGAGCAGGTCTGATAGTTTTTCAGTCAGACACCATCAAAATCCACAAATCTTGTGAAGTCTTGTCAAGATTGATGTTTTTATCAATTTTATACTGAAGATATGCTGTTCCAGGCTATGAGTGAATATTAAACCCCCATTGAACAAAACATTTTGATAAACAAGGTGAATTCGACCCTGACCATACTTTTCATTAATTTGCCCACTTAACATGCTTAACACCAAAACTTTATTACTTATCCCACTAATCATGCTAATGAAAAGGCATTACATCCGGCTGAACTTTGGTCTGTCAACTAGTCCCATTAATCAAAAAACATTAATTCCCATTAAGTTCAATCCCACTAATTAGATAAAGGTCTAGACAAAAAAAATTGTGTCTGTTTACTATGGATCCTAAACAGGCTGATTTCAATAATTATGTCTCCCGTTTATTTTACAATTACTGAAAAAAGTTTGATTCTATTTTCAGGAAAGAACTGGGAATAATACATATACACATGAAGCTTTACAGTTGAAGTATAAGCTTGATAATGAATTTGAATTGGTTTTTGTGGTAAGTTTTATTATTATCAATTATAAAATGAGATGTAAGTAATTCAAGTATAAGTCAATGAGACAAAAAAATATATATACATGTACATGTAGGTTAATAACATATCAAATCAAAAGACAAGTGTCTAGATACGTTGTATAAGAAGATGTATTATATATAAGTGCCAATAAAACAACTCTCCATCCAAGTCACAATTTGTAAAAAGAAAACCATTGCAGGTCAAAATACAGCCTTCAACACGGAACCTTGGCTCACACTAAAATGAAAGCTATAAAGGCCCCAAATCATGCAAATATTACTAGTATAAAACCATTCAAACAGGAAAACCAACTGTTTAATCTGTATAAAAAACAAGAAGCCAGAAACACTGTATAAAAAACAAGAAGCCAGAAACACTTATGACAATGTATGAACCACATCAACAAACTACAACCACTGAACAATAGGTTCCTGACTTCAGACTGTACAGTTTAAATACTGAATTGCCCAGAATCTAGAAAACTTGTGCATAATTTCAAGGTCTAAATAAGACCTGCTCATGGTGGTATAACATCTGCCATCAATGACAAATCCTTAAACGACATGCAAGACATTAAGATAACCATAAGACAATCAACCATATGGTTCCTGACTTAGGATATGAAGTGGGATAGTTGATTGTAGTAAAATTACTTTTCTTAGCACTCAACCTTTGTATTTTAATCTGTATAAGAGGAATAAGGTAAAATACAAGAAAAACAAACAATAACAAACTAGATTAGTAACAAACAGGATTACTAGTACTTTGTCTATGAAACAGGAGCCTAAAGAATATCAAAGTGAGACAAAACATAACACAAATAATAGGCAAAAAATGGATTGTCAAACAATAGACATACAATGCACAAAATGTCTAACCAGCGACCACAAACATTGACAAAATCAAATGTACAACTGTCTCTATCATCTGGAATCTTTATAACAAATAATGAATGAAGAGACATCCCCAAGTGTTTATGAGAAACTGTATGAATTTACAGCTGTTGTCCTAATGCTAGCTAGTTTTAAATGCTCGGTTAGCTTGTTAGCTTTATTTGTATTAAAGCTTGTCCAAGCATTGAAATTACATGTAAAATTGATATCTGCAAACAATATAAGTAGGTTGAGTTACACTAATATATATGTCCAATCAAATTTAAATATAATGTAAACAAGTTTAACTCCACATTTTTATACTGTTTTCAGAAGTCAATCTTTTAAATTTCAAAGCTTGAGCAAGTATTGATACAAACAAAACAATGAAGCATACCCAACCTTTAACTTTCTAGCATTATGATAACAGCTGTAATGTTTAAATGTCTTCTACAGGAGTGTTGTATTGAACAATTTTATGATTAAATATTTAAATATTTTAAATGTTGTGCATTCATCTGTGTTATATTTTATAATTTAGGTGGCTTATCAAAAGATATTACAGCTGTCTTACATAGATAAGTTCTTGACAGACATACAGATGGAATTCAGAAATAAGTACAAGGATTGTCTTACTGATGGTTTAGCGTGTGGCACCTTTAATTTTAAGGGATCATTTGATGAGATTTTGAGATTTAACGAAGAAGAGAGCAGAGCCATCGCCAAGTCTCAGAAGTAAGTTTTAAAAAATGAATCTGGATATTTATAGCAGATAACTGAACATTCATTAGGCCAAGATCCTGCTTTATAGAAATTTTGTCTGTCAGACTAGTCTGCCCTTAAAGGAGGGTAATTTACCTAGCCTAATAATGACTTCACAGTTCAGCTAGCAAGCAAATTAACCAAAGATATTACTTTTACCTACACACACATTGCATTCTGCTGTAACCTGATTTCTAACTTAGGAACATATGATGAACAAGAGATCCAACACTTACAGTCAATGATGACTTCTCTATCTGATGTTCTTTTAATATATGGAGATGATTGCTAATGAGACAACTCTCCACCAGAGACCAATTAAAAGAAGTTGTAAGCACGAAAATTATCAGTTAAAATGTCAGGTCTACTTACAACAGGAATACACTATTACTGAACTACATATATCTGTCATTTTATGATTTAAATCATGTACAATGTATTTGCAAATTTTGAAAAAATTAGATTCAATTATATTCATGGGTACCAACTTTTATGGATGGAGTAATAGAGTTTTTTTTTATATGACCGCAAAAATTAAAAATATTTTGGTCGTATATTCATGATATTGGTATCACGTTGGCATCGTTGTCTGCGTCTTTGGCGTCCGAATACTTTTAGTTTTTGCATTCTAACTTTGGTAAAAGTGAATAGAAATCTATGAAATTTTAACACAAGGTTTATGACCACAAAGGGAAGGTTTGGGATTGATTTTGGGAGTTTTGGTCCCAACATTTTAGAAATTAGGGGCCAAAAAGGGCCCAAATAAGCATGTTCGTGGTTTTTGCACAATGACTTTAGTATAAGTGAATAGAAATCAATGAAATTTAAACACAAGGTTTATGACCATAAAAGGAAGGTTGGGATTGATTTTTTGGGAGTTTTAGTCCGAACAGTTTAGGAATAAGGGGCCCAAAGGGTCCAAAATTAAACTTTGTTTGATTTCATCAAAAATTGAATAATTGGGGTTCTTTGATATGCCGAATCTAACTGTGTATGTAGATTCTTAATTTTTGGTCCCGTTTTCAAATTGGTCTACATTAAGGTCCAAAGGGTCCAAAATTAAACTTAGTTTGATTTTAATAAAAATTGAATCCTTGGGGTTCTTTGATATGCTGAATCTAAAAATGTACTAAGATTTTTGATTATGTGCCCAGTTTTCAAGTTGGTCCAAATCAGGATCCAAAATTATCATAAAGTATTGTGGAATAGCAAGAAATTTTTAATTGCACAGTATTCAGCAATAGCAAGAAATCTTCAATTGCACAGTATGGTGCAATAGCAAGAAATTTTCAATTGCACAGTATTGCGCAATAGCAAGAAATATCTAATTGCACAATATTGCGCAATAGCAAGAAATTTTCAATTGGAGTTATCTTTCTTTGTCCAGAATAGTAGTTGAATCAACTTAAATCATTGTTTTATACAATATACAATGTATATTCTCTTTTACTACCAACTGATAAATTAAAACAATCTTTACCATTCAGTGATAACCAGCACTTTTTTTACATTTTAATATTTTATGATGTATTTAAATGAGTGGCTATTGTTGCAAACTCCATAAGAAATTTGAATTGAGATCAGTTTTGGAATAAGGGAAACGGGGATGTGAAAAAAAAATTTGGGGTTCAATTTTTCTCATTTCAGATTTCATAAATAAAACGAAAATTTCTTCAACATTTTTTTGAGAGGATTAATATTCAACAGCATAGTAAATTGCTCAAAGGCAAAACAAATTTTTTTTTTAAGTTCATTAGACCTCATTCATTATGTGTCAGAAACCTATGCTGTGTCAACTATTTAATCACAATCCAAATTTAGAGCTGAATCCAGCTTGAATGTTGTGTCCATACTTGCCCCAACCGTTCAGGGTTCAACCTCTGCGGTTGTATAAAGCTGCGCCCTGTGGAGCATCTGGTTCTATGGTTATTGCAAACTCTGTATACGTATACAAGTCAAAGGAAATTTGAATATTATGTGGAACCTTTAAATCATGGTTTACCGATACCATTAAAATCCATGAAAATGAAAATCACTATTAGTATAGTTTGGTTTTGATTGTTATTGTCTTAACATTGCACCTTATTATTACTTTCTTGGAAGTCAAAAGATATAATTATATAACATGTCAAATGTCAGAAAGTAATTATCAACGAATGGTTAAACCAAGTTTATTTATTTGTTTAGGAAAATGAAAACTTTTGATGAATCTTTAAAATCTAAGAAGACTGTGTCATCAATGATAGAAAACAAAAAAGAAGAAAAGAAACCAGCTAAAGGAAAGGAAAATAAACCAGTCAAAGGTATATATAAATACATTGTGACCTACACACATGTATTCTCTTCTAAAGACCATGCAAATAATAAACAGGGAAAAAAAGTAAAACACCTGTATTGTTAATTTATTTTGATTGGAAGAAATTAAAAAGTAAAATAACAAAAATACCTCATGTACCTAACTCCAAGGAAAATTCAAAAAGTTTTTGGTCGAGGTAGTTTGTGATGAAGTTGATGTCCAATCAACTTGAAACTTAGTACACATGTTCCCTATGCTATAATCTTTCTAATTTTAATGCCAAATAAAGAGTTTTTACCCCATTTGTCAAAGTCCACTAAACATAGAAAATGATAGTGCAGATGGGGCGGGGCGTCCGTGTACTATGGACACATTCTTGTTATTTAGGAAATAGGTAATTTGAGTCTATGGTTACTAAAATGTTTGGTTGTTTATTATTGCAATTATTGTTATTGTGAACATTGCTGGAGTCTTGAATGCATTTGAATATTATTTCAGAACAAGTTGTTAAAGAAACTGTGAAGAAAACTGAACAGACGGCTGCAGTCTTGGGTGAAATGGACGAACTAACTATACAGAAAAATAGAGAAAAGATGTTTGCTAAGATGTCTGGAAAGAAACCTGTTAAAACGTAAGTTAAGATAGCTGACTTTATTAATAGAGCAACTGATATATTGTTCACATTTCTATTGATAAAGGCTTTATTCATGTATCATGAAATTCCTAACAAAGAAAATGGAATAACCACAAATAAAATTGTATTCTTATTAAATTTTCATTTTGAAGACAGAATCTATAATATTGAAAAATTGTATTGTAACTTTTGTATAGTCATATTGTTCAGTTAGTTTTTGGCTGAAGATTGCATGCAATGCATTCAAACTGCTTCCTTATGTAACTGGGTTGTATCTGTATCTCCCAGGGGATAGTTTAAACAAAATAGTGCAGTATGGTGTACATTTCTTAGTTCCTTTTCAGTCAATGAAATGCAATTTATTAATTATATGTTATACTCAGACATTTAAGTTACAATAGGGTATGTATTTAAATAACTCAACTTGTCAAGAAAAATCGTTTTTGATAAAAATTTCACAAGGTATGCACTGTGTTTGAATCCTTTATCAAATTTTATTTAACTGCAAAACTACAAAGGAAGATAACTCCTATTTAAATTTATAATTTGCCCAACTAAATACACATTCGATGTTTAATTAATAAAAATCACATTTTTAGATGAAAGGGAATCTTTACCCTTCAGTGCTCACAAGGAATTGGATTTTTAACTTGTGAGCACTATTATTCAAAATTTGATGTTATTTTTCCTCTTCAGAGCCAGTGCCAGTCCAAAAGCAGAAACACCAAAGAAGAAAGGAAAACAAGCTACTAAATGGGAAATGGGAGGAACCAATAAAGATGCAGTGTCTCTTGATTATAGTTCTTTAAATGGATCAGGAGATGCTACTATTAATGGAAGTATGGAAGAGAAACATGGAACACCATCTGCTGAAGAAGTAAGTCTTCACAATTTATGGGCATAGTATTAAAGGAACAAATTTGTAGATTACAGACCTAGGAATATTTTTTTATGCCACAAAGTTTTACACTTATCTGTCATTCACTATGTGAGTTGTCCATATTGAGTAACCATTTTAACTCCAGTTTGGTTCTGCTCGGTTGATTTGTTCCAAAATTGCAGACCTTTGATTCTGAAAATTCTATGTCTGCATACAAGCCAATAAAAAATTTAAATTCATGTTTCACCTGTACTCATAAAACCCAAGAAAATCATTCAAGCAGATGAAAATCTGCCTTTTAATAAGGAAAAATGACAAGGACTCTTCTTTTAAAACTTTCTGAAGATTACAAGAAAATGGCCTAAATGTTGTCAAGATCCATAAAATTTCAATGTTGTAGAACAGAATTCTATGCTCCATTGTTCATTAAGTTGTACTCCGCTCTTATCTTTACGAAAATTACTCCTATAAATCTCTTTTAGAAGATATGAAAAATTCATTTCATGTTATTTTTGTAGCAACGATGGGTAGGACAGATGAAAGGAGGATTGAGAGATTTAGATGAAGAAGAAAGTGAAGATGAAGAAGTAGAAGAAGAGAAAGGAGTTCAGGAGTCAGTCAAGAGGTAAAAAATCAATGGGAACATTTTAATTGCATGACCTTCAGAGGTTACTTATATTGATTAAAAAATAAACAATTGTTCAGAGCTCAGAATTTGATTGATTTGACATTGACATTTGTAACTTTTATATTAAACAGCAAACAAAAATATTATTGATAATATTCCATGGTTAATTCCAAACAGCTGGTCAATCTGATTTTTCAAAAACTCTCAAAATAGACACCAGAAACAAGTATGTTGATTTCATTGTTCAACTAACAAACAAGCAAGCCTTAATTTTGTACACATTCAAAGTACTAAGTTGTAAACATGATTTATTGAACATTTATATATTAAAATGTAATTGACACATTTGAGTTTAATTCACATCTCCGTTTTATTTGTTAAGTGGCAAATCTAAGAAAAGTAGTGGAATGTTCAGTATGTTTAAGAACCTTGTTGGATCAAAGACCTTGACCAGAGAAGATTTACAACCTGCTTTAGAAAAGATGAAAGAACATATCATTGGTAAATATGTCATACAGTACTTAGAATACCCTTAAACATGTTGAATGTAAATAATAAATGTTAATATAAAAAAGAAGATGTGGTATGATTGCCAATGAGACAACTGTCCACAAAAGACCAAAATGACACAGACATTAACAACTATAGGTCACCGTACAGCCTTCAACAATGAGCAAAGCCCATACCGCATAGTCAGCTATAAAAGGCCCAGATAAGACAATGTAAAAGTTAAAGTTGTTATTTCAAATCAATATTTTCATTATTTTTTGCAATTTTACATAGTTCAAAAAATGGTACAATGGGAGAAAATACATAAATGAAGGACACATATAAAATGATAAAACCACTATAATACTTCTGAACATTGAATTTTATGTTCAGCAGTTTCATTCTCTGCAATGAAACTTAAAAAAATATTTTATCAGATAAAATATCTCATGTTTTGTTTTTTTTTTTCTATTTCAGGAAAGAATGTTGCTGCAGATATTTCTGTGAAATTGTGTGATTCTGTGGCTGCTAAGTTGGAAGGCAAAGTTCTGGGAACCTTTTCAAGTAAGATATATGCTTAAATTTAGTTTAAAAAATAATGAAAATAAATATGGGCTTTATTTATTTTTTCTTTAATAGTATGAGCGTTTGTCTCTTTTTCTTAAAGAAGAGGGATGGTAATTCACATTATCCTAATTTAGAGTAATTTCTCGCAATTTGAATGGCTGATATCGTCCTAATAAATTTCAGTACAATTTTTTATTATGTCAATTGAAATTATCTCCCTTATTTATTATGTCAATTGGAATGATTTCCCTTATACCATTTACCTATTAAAAAAAAATTCTGAGTTGCTTTATAGTCCTAATATTTATGATTTTTCAGTTTTAGATTAAATATCTGAAATATATTTGGTTGGTATTGAATTTGAATATAATGATATGTAATATAACAATATCAGGATAATTTCATTACACAGTGTTCAATTGTCCTAATACAGAATTTATTGGGTCAAACAACAATTGCACACTGTGTAACTAATATTATCGTCCTTCCCTACGCCTATATCACCCTGCTCTGTCGCTCAGTAATTCTTGTATCAAGACTTCAAAACGAGACCAGGCATTATCAGCAACGTCACAATTTGAGAGGAGAAGTTATCAGCGATGTCACAATGCAAGAGGAGACGTTATCAAGCTTGCTTTCGCCAAGCATAAAACTGTCTTAGGGAGAGGGAAAAAGACCAGTAATAGAACGATAAACAGATAATCAGTTTTCTTCTTATAGTTATTGTAAAATATCAGCCACTCAACACAATGTGAAACTTTTTAGCTCGTTTAGCTCACTCGCCAAAAACGTTCACATTGTGGCTCGCGGCTGATATTCTACGATATCAATGTGGAGAAAACCTGATAATCTATACTTATTAGTCTTCCCTGTGTCAATTAGCCAAAGAAAGAAAAGATATTGTTTTGATAATCCAAACTGCTCAATCAAAGCTTATGAATAGATAATAGTTTTTCTAAGAGTTCAATCATCCAAACAGGTTAATATTGTGACCTATACTCCTAACTACAACGACACAAGAAGTTATGTTATCTATAATGTTTTTGACATGTCAATCCATCAGTCCAGTCATTGCAACTCCTCTGAAACCACATATCAATAGGAAATTATGGTTCAAAATGTATTTTAGTATTTATAAGCCTTTGACCTTAAGAATTTTGGCCAAAATAATCTACTGCAATAGTTTGTCTTCGACAGCTCCTGAAACAACTAAAGAATTTCATGAAAGTTTTTAGATAATAAGGACATAACATGTAGATGTGTGTATTGACAGACAATAAATTCTCATTTCAATGAGTTATGATGTATCAGTAGTAGACTTTATTGTATAGAAAAATAATATTTCTTGTAATTTCTTTATATTTTAGCAACTGCAAATACAGTAAAACAGACCTTACAGGACTCATGTGTAAATATCTTGGAACCAAAGAGACGTATTGACATCCTTAGAGATGCTATGGAATGTAAACAAAAAGGACGTCCTTATGTTGTTACATTTTGTGGAGTAAATGGTGTGGGGAAATCTACGAACTTGGCTAAGGTAATCCTAATGTTGTTATTTTATTATTGAATACTGTTAAGGTTGAATTTTGTGCTGGACTATTTCCCCCAATTTTGTGATCATGTGAAAAGTGCAAAAATTTACCCAGCACAATTCCTTTGTAGAAAGCCCACAATTTTTATGTTATAGACAATTGAAACAGATTCAGCTCTTCATTGAACTTGCACAAATATCAAACTTTTCCATATGTGGTCATTATATTTGGTTCTCTTGTCATTTTTCCTTTTGCACAATGTGAAAAAAATAGTTGTTAAAAAGACATGCATACTGCATATGAAGATAGCATAGGTTGAAAACAAGTTTAATGCATAAAAATTTCAGTTTAATTTAATACCAAAAAAAATCATATTAAATAATCTGCTGATCAATGAAATGCAACCTAGATATCCAGGTTAAAGTAGAAATGTCAGTCATGTGAACTAGCTACCTTTCACTGTATACAGGTTATATAATACAAATGATACTTCCTTTCAGATCTGTTTCTGGTTAATAGAGAATGGCTTTAGAGTTCTGATAGCTGCATGTGATACCTTCAGAGCTGGTGCGGTAGAACAGTTACGTACACACACCAGGAAGTTAAATGCCCTTCATCCCCCAGACAAAAACGGACAACACATGGTACAGTTGTACGAGAAAGGCTATGGCAAGGATGCAGCAGGAATTGCCATGGAATCTATCAATTATGGTGAGAGGTTACTAAATAAACACAAGATTTAACATTAAATACAAAAATAAAAGTTGTGGAAGATATTAAGGGGACATTCAAAACTCAATTAGTCTATAAATTCTATGACAAAAGAACAAAATTAAAAAGACATCTACTAAACACTACATAGAAAATTAAAGACTGAACTACAGGAACCCCAATAAAACCAGGAGTTTCTTTTCTTAAAACAAAGTAGATTTCCTTTAAGTGATTAACATTAGCATACATGCAGATCACTGATTAAATGAGTGGGTTCTGTTTCATTGTATAAATAAACTAGCAAGTCTTGAAAAAGTGCAAAGAGGCATGTTTTTAGATGTTTGATGAAAGCAATAATTGATGTCATGAAAATGCATATTTTTATTTAATTTTAATTTGTTTGTTATGTATCATTTCAGCTCGTGACTGCCATATTGATGTGGTGCTTGTAGATACTGCAGGTAGAATGCAGGACAACGAGCCACTGATGAGGGCTCTTTCTAAGGTAAATAAAAGTCAAAGTTTGTAAAGTGATATGCAAGGACGAACAAAGACATTGAAAGATTACTGGTCATGCTGGAGGAGACATTGAAAAATATTTAGGGATTACATTTTTTATAAGTTTATTTAGATTAAGATTATATTATAAGAATTATTTTTTCAATGACAATATTTTGTTAGAAATAGCAGAAGTGATATTTTATATAAACTGTATACCAATGTTTTATATGCTTAGACTGTTGCTGTGTTCTGTTTAAAATATCTTACCCATTTCTATTTTCAGCTCATTAAAGTAAACCAGCCGGACCTGGTTTTGTTTGTTGGTGAAGCCCTGGTTGGAAATGAGGCTGTTGATCAGCTGACCAAGTTTAACCAGGCCCTTGCTGACCATTCTAATATGACAAATCCCAGACTTATTGATGGGATAGTTCTGACTAAGTTTGATACTATTGACGATAAAGTAAGTGGAATTTATTATATGTAACAATGTCAAGTTTAAATTTTTAAAAAGTAATCAACAAAGTTGCTTTCAAAAAGCTTGTTACACAATTTCACTATCAATTTGTTGTAAGAGTATGCATTTGATCATTGTTTTACAGAAATAGGTAGATGTGGCAAGATTACCAATGAGACCAACTATCAACTAGAGTCTAAATGATGTGTATGTTAACTATAGGTCACAACTTGACATAATGAAAGATAATTTCTTAAAATTTTGATTTTATTACAAAATTCTGCAAATTTTATAACAGTTTTCTGCAAAATTACTAGTTGCACCACCCTCCACTTACAAATATAGTTGCTGAAATATTCTTTATATTCCAAACTCATTACTTTTCAACAAAAAATTCAATGAGTGAGGGTTTGTGCCACATATAAAATCATGAAATAACATTGAAAAATAAAAAAAAATGTAAGCTTTTCCTATTTAAGGCTAATATCTATGACAATTTGAAGCAGGTCTTACTTGTAAATAATATGCATTTTGAAATACTTTCACTTTAGATTTGCATCAAAAATTAAAGTTAACAAAAAGAAATCGGCAGTTTATTGGGATTCCTGGCTATACTCCTTCGTTATAGTATTTTTTGGTTAGTTTATAAATCTGTGTGGATTTAACTAATAAAATGACTTTCTACAAAGAATTGCCATCAACATAAGCTTGTTTGCAAAACCTCATTTAAAATGTTTCTTTATATTTGATTGTCTTTTTCAGGTTGGTGCTGCAATATCTATGACATATACTACAGGACAACCAATCGTATTTGTTGGTACAGGGCAAACCTACACAGATCTCCGTAATCTTAATGTCAAAGCCGTTGTCAATGCTCTTCTCAAGTAATCACAAGAACGCCTTGTGTCTGTGACCTAAGAACTGTTTTACGTGTTAAAAGATTTACTAATTACAATTCTGATCTAATTTTTACATTTGTATTGTATCCCTGTCTGATTTAACTGATATTCTGTTATAAAGATTTCATTTTTAAACCCTTTCAAAACTACAATACGAATCACAGGAGATTATGTGTATCAATATGATATTGGGTATATTCCTGTTATGTCTCAGTTCTCCTCATTTAGTGTATGCTATGTAAAATTTGATCTGTTATTTTGTCTTGTTACAAATATTTTTGATATTTGCATCATCATCATCTATTTCACTATTTCATTATTTCATTCACCATTTTAAACCCATCAATGAATTCAAGTTAGATATCATAAGTAGGTCATATGCATTGGATATGGAAGTAATTGACTGAAAGCATTTTCATTGGCCCATTTTTTTGTCATTCAAAATAATTTGCTTTAAGTGCTTTTTGAAATTTTTCATTATTTTGACACAAAAATTCATTCATTATTTAATACTCCATTGAGCTTAAAATGCTTTGGTGTTTTTGTAATTTGTAATTTTAACTATTAATATTCAAGCACATTATTGCTAATTGTGAATATAACAATAGGTCTGATATTACCCATAAGGCAGTCTGATATTTACTTTTAATTTAATAAGTTTGAAAAACATTTTGCTATTTAACAAGATTTCAGTTTCTAATTTTCATACCTTTATAAAAAATCAAATCATTAGTATAGCAAGCTTACCAAATTTCAATTTTATTATTTCAATTACTATGGTAACTATTTCAAAGAAACTACATTCTTTCATTGTTCCTTTTAATAGAGTCATGTGACTTCATATTTTATATTTGTATGTGAGTCATGTGACAAACTATTTTAAACTTCCTTACCTCTGTTGTTAACATATTTTTACCTGTTGATAATGTGTATATTTTATTTATTATTGTTTTGTGTTGTGATTTGCATAAAAATGTTCTTGTTTTCTTGATGTTTCAAAAGGCCATGCAAGACATATATATCTGAAAATATTTATTTAGAATATGAATAAAAGTAAAATTTTCAAAGGGGCAATTACTCAATTAAGTAATTTATTTGTTATTGTATTCTGTACTATAAGATATGGATTGGGTTCACCTTTGTTAACTTTTTATGAAATAAATGAAAAATATCATTGATCTGATTTATTAAAAAGTTTATTATTTACCAATAGTCTATCAAGTAGCTCAAGTTCAGGAAAGATACAACACCATGACTAAAAGAAAAGAAACTTATGAACAATTATATTATGTACCACAAAACAAAGATCAAGTTTCGATTTTGGTTGTGTCTCTTTTGTTGGTCAAGAGTTATCTTTAAAAATAGACAAATTGCTAAAATTTTCGTTTCCATTCTCTTTATACTTGAGTTTTCCTCAACCAAATGTTATGCAACTTATACACTATGCATATTACCACAAAGCGCAGATCAAGTACAAGTTTGGGTAAAGCTGCTTTTACAGTTCTTGAGTCACACTTTTCTGATGGTTTGTGAAAGTGCTGGCATCATTTGTGCCCCATGGACATTGGTTGAGAATTTATGTATGTTTATAAGAATAGACAGATGTGATCAAATAAATTGTCACATCCTTTGAAAAATTGGCCCTTGGTCTGAGTAGTTAATCTACAGTGATTGCTTACCAGTCAACACTGAACTTGCGAGTTTTAACTCTGCCATGGCAAGTTGCTATAGATTCGGATTGTTTTATTTTAGGGTTGCTATTTTTACTGTCAAAGGTTGGTGGTTCACTCAAGGTACTCGCGTTCCTTATTGTCAATTACTTTACAAATTTATTTTTTAGATTGTCATGAGAGCTGCATATCTAGCATGCCACAAACTATTTACGCATTAAAATATCAAAGAAGATATATTTTATTACAAAGTATTTTTATAACATGAGAATGGTTGTAACAAACATTATGAGCTTAATTTAATGAGATGATTCACATGAACATATATTTCAAATGATTTCTGGTTGAATGTATCTCATTGACCAAATATGACATTTAGAAATTGGAAAGAAAAAAATGGTAAAATATGTCATGGCAGTCAAATGAATTAATTTCTCATATAAATGAAAATATATAGAAGATCTGGACTTAAGGCATTAAACTTTGCTAAGTGCTCGGAGTGCAAAAATCATGCTCGAAACATGAAATCCAGCAATTTAATGTACAAAAATCATGCTCGAAAATTTAATGACTGTGAGGCCTGGTATGATTTCATGAAACAACTATCCACCTAAGGATAAAATAGTTAACTGCAGTTAAGCAAGTCATTGTTAATTTCGGGTAGTTCTCTACAGGTGGAATTAGAATTTACATTACTCTTAATGTACTGCAGTTAGAACACTTCATGTCTTTATTGAACAAATAAATTGAAAAAGGTATGATACTTCATACAATGACAATTTCCTTTCAGGTCACCTTTCTTCACCAGCTGGGGTTGGCAAATTATGAATGGAAAGTAAGTTATATTTTTTGTTAACATATTCAAAAACTTGACTCAAACTCAATTGTGAATTTTTTCAGCAGTATGGACAATAATATTAGGTCAATGTCAGAAAAATATGGTCTTTTTGGATTCTGTTTAAAATGTTGTAGTGCTTGGTGAACCTCCCCTCTCCCCGGTTTCTAAGCTTCATAGAAAAATTATTTGTCTGACATTGGCCGAAAACTTTATATATATATGCCTTTTTTATCATGAATTGCATACAGAAAAATCTTTAAAAATATATATAGAAAATTGAACACATTTACAATTTCTCCTTTTTACATCGGCCACAACATGAAAAGTTACAACTACATTTATAAACATTTGGATCAAAGTTAGGAAGTATTGGAATATATTTCAACCATGATACATTTTTCAGTAATTTTGAAATAAAAAGTATTTCATAAACTGTCACATCTTCTTCATAATCACAATCAGAAATTTCTTCTACATCTTGATTAGAGGTATCCCACTCTGCTAAACCTCGCTCTAATTTTGAACCTGAAACACATAATGTAAATACAAAGCAGATGCTATTTGGTAAAAATCAGAGAGAACATAGTTTTCATAAAATTTTCAAAAGCATTTTGAATATCACGAGTTTTTATCACTTTATGTAAACTGTTTTTGCAGTATTAAGCTTATGTTTTATATGTTATTATATATTATCGTATATATATGTTAAATGAATTGTTACTGGTCACATACTAGGTTTGTTTTGATGGACAAACTTTAAATGAATTTGAATATTTTGTTTAACCCGTTATTCAGTCATCCTTTGTCCAATTTTTATTTATGCTTTTGTTAAAAACAAAATTGAACTTACACTGCAGGTACAAGGGACACATGCCAATTATTTGTACGATTGGGCACCAAAGAGTTGTTATATTTTTATACTCCATTGGTAAGTATAACACATTTCTTATTATAATTTCGGTTTCAATAGAAATTATTTTAACCATACCATGATATATCAAACTGAAAGTAATACGATTATAAGTCCATATTATACATAGCTAAAAGTAAATGTCTTTTATTCATATAAATATTTCTCTGGTGACTGACAAGTGCGCGATTTGCATACGCTGACCCGTTATTTTTTAAAGTTGAAAATCGCGCTGAATTACCTGAAATTGTATTGTCTAAGAAGAAAGCGACAAATCCACCCATCATTGGATTTGATAAGATAGTTCGTAGTAAGCTATCTAAGTCTGGTGTGCCTACAAACAAAATTAAAGCAATTTACAAAATCAGTCGTTTATCCATAATAAATTATTATAATAAGACTGCATATATATATATATATACATGTGGTGTACAAGTTGCGATTTTGTACAGGTTATAACATGTACAAAAATACCTCGTACATGTTATAACCTGTACAAAATATTGTTTAAAAATGGTTTTAACTTGTACAAATTTGAAAAACTAAAAATATGCTTCTATTATTGCAACAGATGTTATTAACCTCAATATGTGCAAATGTTTGCACCTGTCCTAAGTCAGGAATCTGATGTACAGTAGTTGTCGTTTGTTTATGTAATTTATACGTGTTTCTCGTTTCTAGTTTTTTTTTATATAGATTAGACCGTTGGTTTTCCCGTTTGAATGGTTTTACACTAATAATTTCGGGGCCCTTTATAACTTGTTGTTCGGTGTGAGCCAAGGCTCCGTGTTGAAGGCCGTACATTGACCTATAATGGTTTACTTTTTTAAACTGTTGTTTGGATGGAGAGTTGTCTCATTGGCACTCACACCACATCTTCCTATATCTGTTAAATGTGTCACTGTATCAGTTATGATAAAGTTCAAGGTTGAAATGGTGCACCATTGCTTAAAATCAATACATTGAAGGGTTGTTGTTGACAACTCATAATAATCCGGCAACCTACAAAGATTTAGCAGGAAAATGAAAGTTGATAAGATAATAAATGAGAATAAATTTTTGACTATCATTTACATTTTTGACTATTGGGACATCGGGATCAGTTATATTTAAGCTGATGGTCAGGATAGACTTCTCTACAAATAAAATTGAGAATGGAAATAGGTAATGTGTGAAAGAGACAACAACCCGACCATAGAGCTGACTACAGCCAAGGGACACCAATACCTGATTTCAAAGCAGAGCCGGGATATATATATCTAAAACATCAGAATGACATTCGCCTCATGCAATGATAGCTTACAATTTATATAAAAAAAAATGAGGTATAAATTTACACAAGTCATACTGTAGTGAAAAATGTTGAAAAGTAGATTCAAATATATTTATAATGATTCGTGGTCCAATGAAAACAATTTCAGCTCTCTCTTGCTTTTACAGATTATTCATATGAGACATTACTTTAGTTTTTGCATGCTATAAAACGAGGAGTATTACGCAAAATGTTAAGAAATTGTTCTTAAAAATTTCAGATGAATTTAGTTACTAGTATCTAGTGTATTGTCATTTAGAAATTTCAAAGATAATTTATGCTTAAAGTAAATAAAAGAGAAAAGAAATGTATGCCTTAAGTGTCACACTGATGTAAGCCATGACAGACTGCATAAAACATACAATTACATGAAAACACATTATGCCAACATAAGTCATGAAGAATACATTTCTGAAACTTTGTGATCATTTTCCTGTAAAGAAAAAACACGTTCTGGCTTATTGATTGTTGTTCTTTATTCATTAATAAAATTTAATGTCTATTTTACTTTCTTTATATTTATTTTAATTCTTGTACAAGTTAACACCATTTTTAAGCAATATTTTGTATAAGGCTAAAATACAAGTTATAACATGTACAAAAGTACCTCGTACATGTTATAACCTGTACAAAATACTGCTTTAAATGGTTTTAACTTGTACAAATTTGGAAAATAAAGATATGTTTCTATTATTGCAACAGATGTTATTAACCTGAAATTTTTTTTTTCATCATTTCTTTTATTATTCATTCATGCTAGTGTGTTTTGTCCATCCTGATACTAAGACAGCTTTGTGAAACAGATGCATAGTTTTAATTCTTTCTTTGTACCTTTTAAAACACATTGAGTCGACAAATAACATTCAGTATTCTTATCTGATGAATTATAATTGTGAGTGTCCACTTTGAAGGAAATAGTAAAATACTTTCATTCTAGTTGACACTAAAAGACATAAAAGGATAGCCAGGGCAGATTTCTCTACAAATAAAATTGAGAATGGAAATAGGGAATGTGTCAAAGAAACAACAACCCGACCATAGAGTAGACAAAAGCCCAAGGACACCAATACCTGCTTTCAAAGTAGAGGATATATATTTAAAAAAATCAAAATGACATTCGCCTCATGCAATGATCTTATAATCTGTCAAAAAAATAATAATTTGAGGCATTCATTTCACTTAACTAGTATATATATTTATTTAGGGGCCAGCTGAAGGACGCCTCCGTGTGAGGGAATTTCTCGCTGCATTGAAGACCTATTGGTGACCTTCTGCTGTTGTCTGTTTTATGGTCGGGTTGTTGTCTCTTTGACACATTCCCCATTTCCATTCTCAATTTTATTACAGAAGTCATGCTGAAGGCCAAAAATGTTAATGAGTAGATCCAAAGATATTTATAACGAAGCGTGGTTCAATGAAAACAATTGCAGCTCTCTCTTGCTTTAACAGAATAAGCATATGAGACATTGCTTTAGTTTTTGAATGCTATAAAATGAGAGGGAGGAGTTTGGTAGCTAGTATCTCATGTATTGTCATTGATGAATTTCAAAAAGAATGTATGAGTTAAGTAAATAAAAGAGAAAAGAAATGAATGCTTTTATAAAGTGTCATACTGATGTAAGCCATGATGGAATGCATAAAACATACAATTACTTGAAAACACATGATACCAACATAAGTCATGAAGCCTACATTTCTGGAACTTTGTGGTAATTTTATTCTAAAGAAAAAAACCACATTCTGGCCTCTTGATTGTTGTTCTTTATTCATTAATAAATCTAAATGTTTATTTTACTTTATCTAGATTTATCTTAAGTTTTGTACAAGTTAAAACCATTTTTAACCAATATTTCGTACATGTTATATACATGTTATAACATGTACGAGGTACTTTTGCACATGTTATAACTTGTATTTTTGCATTATACAAGTTATAAAATGTACAATATTTTTTTACATGTTATAACCTGTACAAAATCGCAACATGTACACGACATATATATACCAGAACTTCAGTATTTCAACTTTAAACTTTAAAAAGTTAATAATTGGCTTATTTTGTTAACACTGAACATAGTTTTGGTGAGGCTGTACATATCTGACAGCATTTCAACTTTGAATTTAATGTCAAACAGTTCCATTAAATATAGTGGAAGGGGACTGAACACATTGCTGTGTATCGATATACCTATAAGAGTATACTTTATTTTTTTTTATCAACAATGGTTACAATACACAATAACGGTTAACAACAATAAAAAATTGCGAGAAATGTTTGAAAGCTTGAGATGTATCTCAGAATGATATCGGTTTGATTAATATAGTGTTTTTTATTTTTATTCCTTTTTTTTAATCATAAGTTAATCATAAGTCTTCTCGTTTTTAATGTTTTACACTTCTGAATCTAGAGAGGTATTTTACCATGGTTACTGTTTGCATCCAGTACGAGTGTTCCTTCATTGTTTAAAGCCGTACGGTGACCTTTATATGTTTACATCTAGTACGAGGGTTCCTCCAATGTTTAAAGCCGTACGATGACCTTCAGATGTTTACATCTAGTACGAGTGTTCCTCCATTGTTTAAAGCCGTACGGTGACCTTTAGATGTTTACATCCAGTACGAGTGTTCCTTCATTGTTTAAAGCCGTACGGTGACCTTTAGATGTTTACATCTAGTACGAGTGTTCCTCCATTGTTTAAAGCCGAACGGTGACCTTTAGATGTTTACATCTAGTACGAGTGTGCCTCCATTTTTTAAAGCCATACGATGACCTTTAGATGTTTACATCTAGTACGAGTGTTCCTCCATTGTTTAAAGCCGTACGGTGACCTTTAGATGTTTACATCTAGTACGAGTGTTCCTCCATTTTTTAAAGCCATACGATGACCTTTAGATGTTTACATCTAGTACGAGTGTTCCTCCATTGTTTAAAGCCGTACGGTTACCTTTAGATGTTTACATCTTTTACGAGTGTTCCTCCATTGTTTAAAGTCGTACTGTGACCTTTAGATGTTTACATCAAAGTTCTCTTCCTTTTTCTTAATTGTCAATCATTTTATGTATTTGAACTATTTATTAAAAATACTGTATCACAATACTTGGAAATACGTAAGTGGTAAAAAAAAGGTGTTCATTTAACACATACGCTAACAGATTATCACATTGCATAATATACTAGTATCAAGAAATTTACTGGAAAACTTGACATAAAAGTAACGGATAATTGATGAATGATACCAGAATTAAGTAGTTAATTCAAATTAAAATATTACCTGTTGACAGTGACTCTGGATTTTGCTTTACCCAATGTGGAACCATTAATCCAATGAGCAAAGATATTCCAATGACTGCTAAATTTCTAGATGAATTTAAGTCTATATACTGGAGGTTTGACAAAACAAGACCAAGAAATGTTCCAAATCCAACAACAGATACGCCCCCAATGACAGGGTCAGGTATTGTTACAAATACAGCAGTAAATTTTCCCAACACAGAAAACACTATCAAGATAATGGCGAAAACTTGATAAACTCTTCTACTTGCGACCTATAATTAAAGCATTCCAAAATGCAATTATTTTACAATTTTATTACACGTTAGAAACGTTGAGAGCCTCATTAGGAGAGCTGTATAAAATATCATTACAAACATTTCGATGTGATGTTTTTATTATTCTGCTTTATTTTTCATATTTTGAAACCGAAATGTCAATAGTGAAAAAACGGAATCATTAACATTTTTTACTTACAATTATTAATATATAACTATAATTTAATGTAAATAATAGTTCATTAATCATGTATGAATGTCTTTGTGTTCTGATTTTGCAAAGATCCTTTTTTTGACACTTTCCCTATTATATTTATTTGTTTCGTTCCCACATTGTTGTCAATATAATGGAATTTTATACGACTTCATTCATGTGAGAGGTTTAGCCAGGTTTAATTTATCATTTCCGACTTATCAAAGAAAATGCCTTAACCTGTACCAAGTCAGGAATGTGGCAGTTTGTTTTCCATTTGTTTGATGTGTTTGAGCTTTTGATTTTGCAATTTGATAGGGGACTTTCCTTTTGAATTTTACTTGGAATCGGTACTTTTGATGTTTTAATTTTAAAGTATCCAACGTACCTTTGTCATTCCAATTGTACCAATATTTCCACCATATGTTGTTGTAGCATGTCCTGCTCCAAAGAATCCAGCTATCATACTCATGAATCCCTCAAATGCTATTCCACGGTTCATTGCATGGAGTGGTGGTGGAGGAAGATGGGACATTTTCGCACATGCGTAGTAATCGGCTATCGAGTCGATGATTGAAGTCAGTGTAGCAGTAACAAAAGCCACAAACACACCACCATCAAAACCAATTGCTCCAAATTGACCTAAGTAGAGAAAAGTTTGATACCTCATGTGTATTTAACAGAATGAAAATAAAACAAAATGCTGTCATTGGTTCAGTATATTTAAAATAGAGGTCAAACATACTTAGATACCAACAGTTTTCGTCAATGTCAATCACATAAGAAAAATATACAATTGGTTCCCACAAGAATGTCGATCGTCTGTCGAATCACAAAACAACAAAATGTGGTCGTATTCCATTTGTTGTGGATATTAAGAGTGTCCAACATGATTTTGTGTTATCTTTGTTGATATATTTGTTTGTATTTAGAGTGATTATGATTACATCGCAATGTTGAATGCTGTGTCTCTATTTTTTACATTTTTATCTAATATGTCTGTTTCCTTTGTTCACACATTGTTGTAAATTTTACACGACTGTCAACAAGTGAGAGGACAAGCTAGCTATAAAACCATCATCATCTATACAAGGAAATGCTTGTATTACTAAAGTAAGTCAGAAATATGACAGTTGTTTACCATCCGTTATTATATTTATGCATCACATATGTGGATCACGCCGAGATCGATTGTTTCGGCTTTCAAACTTTTGTATCTGGGCGTCACTAGTAAGTCTTGTGTGGACAAAATGCACTTCTGGCGTATTAAAATTTTAAACTTGTTGCCTTTTGTTAGCTATTATTTGTGTGTTTCTTTGTCAATTATGTTCTCCTATTTATTTATATTGTAGTCCTGTAATGATGTGTTGTCATTCTAATATTATATTTCACATGGCCATAAAAGAGGGAGGTTTGGCATGCCACAAAAACAAGGTTCAACCCACCATTACTTCCTTTAAAAATGTCCTGTACCAAGTCAGGAATATGGCCATTGTTATATTATAGTTCGTTTCTGTGTGTGTTATATTTTAACGTTGTGTTTCCGTTGTGTCATTTGTTTTCTCTTATTTTTGAGTGTGAATTCACATTACTATAAGACGGTACTTATCCATCCCAAATTCATGTATTTGGTTTTGATGTTATATTTGTTATTCTCATAGGATTTTGTCCTAATGCTTTGTCCGTTTCTGTGTGTGTTACATTTTAATGTTGTGTCGTCGTTCTCCTCTTGTATTTAATGCGTTTCCCTCAGTTTTAGTTTGCTACCCCGATTTTGTTTTTTGTCCATGGATTTATGAGTTTTGAACAGCGGTATACTACTGTTGCCTTTATTTAGTGAACAAGGTTTGTTATACGTTATAATCCTTCACGAGAAAGTTCAACAAAGGTTTTATACGAGAATTTTGAATAACCAGTCTTCCCAATTTACCTGGTTTATTCAGTTTATGTGTTGGGAAAAACCCCAAGAAACGATGCCCATTTATATAATTCATCCATTTTCTGCATTTCTGTACTATATGACCATCAAGTTCATGTTTGTTCTATGACCATCAAGGGTCATTTATTTTTATATCGAATTGTATTCGAAGTGAAACTTTTATCTGGTCACTGGTGCATGGCATATTGTTCATAACACTAACGATAGATATAACTTCTAATTTGGGCGACTTAAAAATGGAAAACAACGCGTTTTATAATTTCATGCGTCCGAAGCGCTTTTCTGACTGTTAACCTGTCTGGTATATATTTTACTAAAGAACCATTATTATTTTTTGTTCTCCTCCAACTCAACCATGTGCTTCTAGCATGGAAATATGTGACATTAATATGCCTAATATAGTAAATATAGGTACATTATACGGATTTGTTCTAACCTGGATATGGGACATAAAACCATGGCGTTTGATTGATGGTACGAATACCATAGTCTGCTCTTGCTTTATATTGTTCACTGTTCGGATCATCCGAAATAGAATTTGTACTAGTCATGATTCCAGATACCGACCAACCAATCATCATTGATAGAAGAATCTGTATACATAAAATGAAAAAGTAACGACGTATTTCTATTGTTTCTATCATTTGCAAGTAGTTTTCATTTAAAGTGAATGTTTTTACAACCCCTTAAATATAAAAAAAAAGTAACATGTTAAATTTTTCACAGTTACAGTTTCACGTTAGAACAATGCAATTTTATATATTTGATATTTTTTATCACGAAGATAACGCGCATCCATTGATGATGCTATATTTAATTAGGAAATAAAACAATACTTTAGACCACCACGTGCTTATTGTCTAACTTTGAAATGTAATAATTTATGATTTAAATGTAACAAACACAATAAAGCTTCCAGATGTTCTTTTAAATAAAAGTAAAGTCTCGATGGCTCATAGTCAGAATAATGTTCCAAGTTAGGGTGTCACGTGTCGCAGCGGACTGTTACCATGTGAACTTACAGAACACGTTATAAACCCTACTCAATATGTTTGTCTAATACAAAGAACGGTTCATATTCAAATCCCATTAACATGGTTTCGTCCTTATGTGCACTAAATAGTGCATATGGACGTTAAACGCGAATCCCTCATCATCTTTTTGTGAAATGGCTTCGGGGAATTAATAAGAGGGTGGGGTTAAGGACACTTGCAGAACTTTATGTTAAAACGGAAAAATAAATAGCTACACATTTATAATGAATTGATTAATTATGACTTACAGCTAACACTTGTTGTAACGGGAATCTTATTATGTGGCAACCTTGTGATCTAGTCCATACTGGTAATGGCATGGCCCATCCTGCTAGATATACTGCTAATATGATAGCAACAGATGCCGTTCTGCAAATACATAATGACTAAGTTTAGTTTAAACAGTATTTATTAATGAAAAATTACAAGAATAAAATATTACAATGTTACATGAAGTTCAAATTTGGGATTCGGAAACCATTTTGGAAAAACTTTTATAAATCCGTCTCCCATGACTTGGTTTGCAATGTCATGTTTCTAAGATGCTCAATGACAACTAAATAGCGTCTCTTTATCTGTATGTGTCATTAAAGCTTGTAAGTAAGAAAATACTTAAAAAGTAGAAAAACAATAAATACGAAATTTGGTTCTTACTTATTCATCTTGGAATGAGTTTGAATGAGAATACTCTTCTACTAAAACACTTCCTTAAAAATTAAAGTAAAAGTTTAGGCAATTCCTTATGAATTTAAATAAAAAAAAGTATAGACAATTCCTTATAAATTAAAGTTAAAAAGTTTAGACATTTCCTTAACAATTAAAGTAAAAACGTTTAGACAATTCCTTAACAATTAAAGTAAAAATTTTAGACAATTCATTAACAATTAAATTTAAAAGTTTAGACAATTGGGAACAAATAATTTTAATGACAACAAAGAAAGGAACATGATTTTCTTGAAAAGCTGTATGACATGTAGTAATAAATGGCCATGGAAACATATCTCTAAGGTTTCAGCAGCACTACTTACATGGCTGATATGCCCCAATGTGCGTCGCAGAGATTTGTGACAACTGAGTAGAATTCTATACCAATAAGAAGCAGTGTTGGAATAACTGTTATTGGACCTATAAATTTTACCATTAATCCGACCAGTCCCGTCAATCCTATTAAATAATGAAACAACCCTGCAAATACTAGACTTCCTTGAAGCTGCAAATACAATATGTAGTGGTAGATTTAGTTAGATTTAAAGACACTCAACAACATCATATTTTAAATTCTGTAAGGGGTCATGAGGAAAGCACAAAGTGTAATCCATAAAATAGTTTACTTGAAAAAATACACTCATTAACTGTTGCAACTAACTAACTTAAAATGAAAATTAAATTTAAGCTAATGAATAATGACATTTATCAGTAATAAATATTGGGAAATAATGAGGAACTTGAACAGCTAAACATGTTAAGGAATCTCCTTATATAATATTTGTTTGGACTTTTTTTTAAATTATTTGAAATATCAATTTTGTATGTCACTTTTAAATAAATTATCTATCTCCACCAAAATAGGTAATTCCACAGTACCGTTTGTAATCTTGGGTATATGTAATCTGAGCGTAACCTTTCAATGTTAAAGGTCTCATTTCCCATTGTAAACATTCTCTCTATGAAAAAGAAATATTTAATATACATTATTTGTTTTGAAAAAAAAAGATGAAAAGAATACTAAGATGCTTACAGTGTTTTTTTTTAGTAATTGAAACATTTTTGTAAATCGTTTGGAATCTACAAGAAGTACAGCAACTCATATAACAATGATAAAGGGCATTAGTTTTTACTTCATGCAGCTGGAATTTTGTTTTTGTAACATCGATAGTATTTTAATGTTCAAATTGGTTTGCAATTTCGTGATTTAACTTCACCTTTCGGTCTTACACAAGTAGGTTTTTTATTGTACTAATGTAATGTTTGCACTGCGTTATTCCACTTCTATTGTATTTTGTATTGAGTTTGCATTTAGTGTTACTTATTTGTTCCTCTGCTAAAATAAAATACCATCAATACGATTATTTAGTAATTTAAAGTTAGCCAAACATTGAACAGTTCGGAACACTAAGAGTTTTCTTCCCCAGTCATATTTAACCTGATAAAAATTTGGCCCACCTTATTTTCTTCAATATCCTCCCACTCATTATTTGAATATGCCTTCTAGATGTTTAGATTTGATAGTCACTAATAAGTTTTATGCAGATGAAATCATAAAGCTGCAATCTTTGATGAGTTTTAACTACCACTGAGATGGTGCCACTGCGGGTGGACGTATCGCCCCCGAATGTATCAATTTTATTAACACCTCTTTTTGTGCTGACATCCATAATGATTAAATAAATAACTAAACGATATTTACTTCAAGAGTTTAATCTTACGGTAGGAAATAGATTACAATAGCCGTATTTAAGCACAATTGATTTTAATTTTCGTTTTCCAATGCTCTTCAGCGTAGTAATTGATATTGCCATCCAGTAGTTTTGATTCCCGTACCACTAATCAGTAATCGGCCGTCTGGCGTTTCTTTATTATCATTCTGATATCAAACCAAATGACGAGTCGACAAAGACTGCAAAAAAAAACCCCAACTAAAGACAATAAAACCCAACCATCTTAAACAGAACATAAACATATCAATGATATCATGTATGACTATTGAACAGCGGTATACAGTTGCCTTTATTTATTACAACACAAAAGTTCTGACTACTAGACTTCTGAATAAACTCATCATAGATACCAGAATTAATTTTTGTATTTTCGCCAGACGCGCGTTTCGTCTACAAAAGACTTATCAGTGACGCTCGAATCCAAAAAAGTTAAAAGGCCAAATAGAGTACGAAGTTGAAGAGCATTGAGGACCAAAATTCATAAACGTTTTGCCAAATACAGCTAAGGTAATCTATTCCTGAGGTAACAACCGGTCCACCCACAGTGGCAACAACGCAGTGATTGTAAAAATCAACGTGTAAATTCCCAATTAGGACATTTTGAATGAGTATG
The DNA here is from genome assembly GCF_963676685.1 of Mytilus edulis. Lineage (NCBI taxonomy): Eukaryota > Metazoa > Mollusca > Bivalvia > Mytilida > Mytilidae > Mytilus > Mytilus edulis. The sequence continues at coordinate 29,391,777 of NC_092348.1, read as the reverse complement.
AATCGCAATGCGGGTGGTACATGTACAATAGGAGACACTTTCCCTGTTGACGTATCCCCTTTATAGTACATGAGATCACAACCGCCCTGAGACTATAATATTAGGTAGATCAAACAAGAAATAATCAACAAATTAAAAAAATTCTGTTATTTGGTTTCGTTCGATTTCAAAATTTCTTGTATCTTCGTATCTCGATGAATTTTGATCGAGATAGTACTCAATGCATTTGCTTGTTTCTAAACCAATGAATTTTACCTGTGCTATTATTGCCTACAACATCTGTTGGACACTTCCACTCTGGAAGTGATGCTAGTGCTAAAATGGGTATAACATATGCTGGAGTGGGACCTTGGAAAACAGGTAATCTGTAATAAATGATTCCATCTACTGTAAATTCAGAAATTATTGCGTGCATTTATTATTGCGATAATGTCATTAAAGACTAAAATGTTATTTTAATTTTTTGCGATATTGAAAAAAAATCCTGTTTAATTCATGGAAAAAAATGAAAGTATAAATTAATGCGATTATATATTTTAGTATTCATTTGACTTGAAACATGCAATATGTATAAATGCACATACTGCAGTTTTAGATGATATTTGAAAAGATTGTATCTTGTAGCCTACTGACTATTTCAGCTTTTATGACAACATGGATAACTTGAAGAAAAAAGGTGTTAAATTGTTTGTGATTTTAACTAAAGTACAGCCCATTTGTTTAAAAAAAAATTAAAGAGATGTGGTATGAATGCTTATGAAAGAACTATCCAACAGAGCCCAAAAAGATCTAAAGATATAAACAATTACAGGTCACAAACCCAATTGTTTTATTTATTTTAATTTGTATTAACGACCTCATAGCCCAGTCTCATTCGGTAAGACTAACTGTGTCTTTTTAGGCGATTAGCCCATGTACTATCCTTTCTGAACCCATTAGTAATCACGATATTTCGATTCTTTGGTCAATAGTTAACAAAGGTACCAGGATTATAATTTGCTACGCCAGACGCGCGTTTCGTCTAAATAAGACTCATCAGTGTCGCTCAGATCAAAATGGTTTGAAAGCCAAACAAGTACAATAGTTATCAAAGGTACCAGGATTATAATTTAGTACGAAGAGTTGAAGAGCTTTGATGACCAAAATTCCAAAAGTTGTGCCAAATACAGATAAGGTAGTCTATGCCTGGGATAAGAAAATCCTTAGTGTTTCGAATATTTCACACTTTAGTAAGTAAATTACGAAGAAAGACCAACATTTTTCGAAGAGAATGTTTTTTGACAATGTTAAAAACATCAGATCTAACGTGATCAGTCGGATTATATATGAACATTTACAAACATATCCTTTGGACCTAAAATAGTCAATATTGATATTATACTACATGTGTTTATGGAATTGAAAAACTTATTAAAGTTGTAGAAAATGTATAACATATGAGATTGAACGGGCTGGGTTTTTTTATATAGCGGAAAGGTAATTTTGATTGAACTGATTTGTGTTAGAGGATATAACCTAAATTGATGGAATCCAGACTTATACTTATACCTGTAACTTGGCATTGCACAATGTCATGTTTTTCTCTGGCTGTTTATGACGTCTCTACACTAAATCCATTGGATGTTGGATGTGTACGGATTGATAGTTTGGTCTCAGATGCATGATTTTTTTATTAGTTGTTAGTGGCTTTGAACTAGCTGTCAATTAACTGTGAGTACTCTCAGATCTGTTCATTGCGTCTTTTTGTGTCGGGATGTATAAGTACCCGACAACGTCCACTTGTATTTTTGTCCATCTGATGAGTTAAGCCTTTTTCAACTGATTTTTATGGTTCGTTCTTATATTGTACTGTTATACCACTGTCCCAGGTTAGGGGAGGGTTGGGATCCCGCTAACATGTTTAACCCCGCCACATTATTTATGTATGTGGCTGTCCCAAGTCAGGAGCCTGTAATTCAGTGGTTGTCGTTTGTTTATGTGTTACATATTTGTTTTTCGTTCATTTTTTACATAAATAAGGCCGTTAGTTTTCTCGTTTTTCATTGTCTTATCGGGGCCTATTATAGCTGACTATGCGGTATGGGCTGTGCTCATTGTTGAAGGCTGTACGGTGACCTATAGTTGTTAATGTCTGTGTCATTTTGGTCTTTTGTGGTTAGTTGTCTCATTGGCAATCATACCATATCTTCTTTTTTATATATTATGTTGGAAAAGAAAATTAAAAAAAAAGTAAAATAACAAAAATACCGAACTTCAAGGAAGATTCTAAACGGAAAGTCCCTAATCAAATGACAAAGTCAAAAGCTCAAACACCTCAAACACGTCAAACAAATGGATAACAACTGCCATATTCCTGACTTTGTACATGCATTTTCTTAAGTTTAACCTCTCACTTGTATGACAGTCGCATAAATTTCAATATATTGACAACGATTGGCGAACAAAACAAACAGACATAATATTAGAAGTAGGTAAACATATAAAAATTTGGGTACAAGAGACAACATTGTACTATAATCTTTATTTTATCGTTTCTCCGTATTATATTGCCCAAAGCTTACTGGTCTGAACATTCTGTGACTGTAAATATGTCATAAAGTATCAGTTAGTTTGAATAGGTTTGCATTTGAATTTGTAACCGGGGTTTCCAATATGCGGACTTTTAACTTGTGAACTAGCACTATTACACTAAGCGCGTTGGTCTAGTATAAAGAAAGGTTAATATTTATGTCACATTAACATGTTTTTTAATATGCATATCAATAAGCCACTTGGCATTAAGCAGCCATTCATTATCATCAGCATCAGAATCATCGCCATTCTTCACAAGGTAAAAACCCGATCAGCTGACTGACCACATGACAGTGACGGACTCTTACGAAATTGTGACTTCCGACGACTATAATATTTTAGTTTCAGGTTATGATAACTTAACTTATATTTATCTGATTCTCTTCCATGAAAACTTGGCAAAGGATTATCCGAATTGTTGAATAAGTGAATTTGTATGTATACTGATGTTAATTGTAATCGGAACAGTATATATATAGTACGAATATAATCGTCTTCTTAATAGAGGATACCTTGATGGCAAATAACTTTCCCCTGCTTTTTTTAAATTGAAAAAAGTGTAATATTTTGCATCTTTATATTCAGCGTTCATTGCAATCACACCTGCCAGAATGAGTTAATATTCAACTTACCTCACTCCAAATGTTACTTGTAGAAAAGTTGTAATTCCTGATAAGAAAATGGTGGTAGCCAATAGTTTGGCCTTCAAAACTTCATCATCTTTGCCACAGACCGAACTAGCTACCAGTACTGCTGTTATGACGCAACCAGGAAGGGACATTAAAATTTGCTGAATTGATAGAATGCATTCAATTAAAAACAAACGAAATAAAATAAAATTAGAATAAAATTGAGAATGAAAATGGGGAATGTGTCAAAGAGACAACAACCCGACCAAATAAAAAACAACAGCAGAGGGTCACCAACAGGTCTTCAATGTAGCGAGAAATTCCCGCACCCGGAGGCTTCTTTCAGCTGGGCCCTAAACAAATATATACTAGTCCAGTGATAATGAACGCCATACTAATTTCCAAATTGTACACAAGAAACTAAAATTAAAATAATACAAGACTAACAAAGGCCAGAGGCTTCTGACTTGGGACAGGCGCAAAAATGCGGCGGGGTTAAACATGTTTGTGAGATATCAACCCTCCCCCTATACCTCTAACCAATGTAGAAAAGTAAACGCATAACAATTAACATAGTATTGTTGAACCATAACTGGATTCGTTTGTGTTTTCTTTTTCTTTTCTGTCAATCCATTTCCAAACATTCCGAATAACACCACTTATCGTAGATGTGATCTATATTACATAAATGAAAGATACCATAGGGACAGTCAGACTCATAGATCGAAAATAGTACACAAGACACAACACAGAAAATTAAAGACTAAGCAACACGCACCCCACCAAAAAAAACGTATATTACTATCATTTTATATCGCTTGATAATGAGCAAACTATTATCAAACGAAAATAGTCCTTTCAGATATTTAATAATTTGAAGCGAATATTGTAGACAACAAAATCTATATAAAAGTATATCAAAAGCATTGGTTGTAAAAAAAAAAGTGTTCCAACCCCCGGATCCCCGCTTTTGTTATCTGCCACTGCAAATATTGCACAAATAATCCTAACTATATTACCTGCACAGCAAAAAATGTAGTAAGTAAAATCGGTGGACTATCACTGACTTTGTACACCAGTTTCCAAGACTCGTCAATTATTTCTATATCCTTTTCTGGGTCTTTTTCTTCTTCGACTTCTTTAAGCTTTGATAGATACAATCCAGCATCTGATGTCCGCGAGGACGAGACAGATGTTCGTTTAGAAGGCAACTCAATGGGGATCGTCGATGATATAGACCCATTCCGTAACATGAAAACTGGATTCTGTAAACAAAAATAAACAGTCAAAGATCTTGTGGTTCTCATACCCCGCCACCATCTGTACGTGTCTGTCCCGTACCAAAAGCCTCTGTAATTCAGTGGTTTTCGTTTGTTGCAGTATATCATATTTGTTTTTCGTTCATTAATTTGTACAGAAATTAGGCCATTATATTTCTTGTTCGAATTGTTTTACGTTTGTCATTTTCGTGGTCTTTTATAGTGCGGTATTGGTTTATTCGTTGTTGAATGTCTTACGGTGAAACATAGCTGTTGATTCTCTGTCATTTGCTCTCTTGTGGAGAGTTGTCTTAATGGCAATCATACACATCTTCTTTTTTTTATGACCAACGATTGCTTTTTGAAAGGCTGAATGTATGAAATGAAAATTTAAATCAGAAAAATACTGTACTCCGAGGAAAGTTCTAATCGAAAAGTTCATAATCAAATGGCAAAATCAAAAGCTCAAACATATCCAACGAATTGATAACAGCTGTCATATTTCCGACTTGGTACAGGCAGTATTTTCTCAAGTATAAAATGGTGGGTAAAAAGTGGTTTTAAAGCTAGCTAAACCTCTCACTTGTATAACCAGTCGCATACAATTTCATTATAACAATATTATTGACAACAATGTGTGAACAAAACAGACATAATAGGTAAAAATGTCAAAAATTGAGGTACAGCGGTCAACATTGGATTATCATCTCAATCACTATAAAACAAAAAAATATGTAAACATACATTTACCATGGCACAATAACAATGACGGGAATGATTTGTAATTCGTCTTTTTGTACAAGATTATATGGTAGAAAAATTATATTTCTAAAATATTTCTTTGAGAAACCAGAACCGTTGCCATTTGAAATTTCATCACTTAAAATGATTTTGTAAGAGTCTATTGAAGGAAAAGTCGTATAATTGCGTTCTCCCTCATGTATTAGCCGAAATTCAAATGTTAACATGGTTAATATGTTAAAATATAAAGGAAAACATAAACTCTTCAGCACAAACAAAGTTTCAACATACGCCATTGTGATAATGACATCTAATACACTTTATGACAGCATAAGATATAAAATGAAGAGATGCTTTATGATTGCCAATGAGACAACTTGCCGTCAGAGCCTAAATGACATGGATTTAAGCATGAAATAGGTCACCATATATATGTAATCTTCGTTATCTAAGTTTTAATCATCAAGTATGAACAATGAAACTTTGACGAAACGCGCGTCTGGCGTATATACATAATTTAGTCCTGGTATCTATGATGAGTTTATTTGTTGAACATATCCATAAAAAAAAAGCAATGCGTCATTATAAACTGGCATATTTTAAATTATAAATTATTCACAATGAATTTTACAACTTGATGGATTTGAATACTGAAACATATTATGTCCGTGTTGAAGACCGTACTTTGACCTATAATTGTTTAAATTGTGACGTTGATGCCTTAATTGCACTCATACCACATATTCTTATACATATAATGATAGTCCGGCGGCTACAATAGATAAAGGCAGATGTGGTGTGAGTGCCAATGAGACAACTCTCCATCCAAATAACAATTTAAAAAAGTAAACCATTATAGGTTAAAGTACGGCCTTCAACACGGAGCCTTGGCTCACACCGAACAACAAGCTATAAAGGGCCCCAAAATTACTAGTATAAAACCATTCAAACGGGAAAACCAACGGTCTAATCTATATAAACGAAACGAGAAACGAGAAACACGTATATATTACATAAACAAACGACAACTACTGTACATCAGATTCCTGACTTAGGACAGGTGCAAACATTTGCAGCGGGATTAAACGTTTTAATGGATCCAAACCTTCTCCCTTTTTCCGAAACAATAGCATAACATCACAACATAGAAAAACATACGATAAAATATCAATTGGCAGACTTAACTCAATCATATTTCAGACGAATTGTGCACATCCTGTTACAAGCATGAAATTTGGCATAGACCTTCCTCAACTATTACTCTTTTATTTCAGATAGGGAGGCATTTGAAAAAAATGTCTCACTTCCGGTAAAATCCAAAATGGCGGACGTCATACTTAAATCGGCCCAATATCGAAGGCTAGCGTGTAAAAATGTGTTATTATCATGCTACTATCATAATATTTGGTACAGACCTTTGTTTTTTACTACTTTTGGATAAATTAAATAGATTAGATGTCTTCAGAAACCCCACTTTCGGTTAAAATCCAATATGGCTGACATTGTACTTAAATAAGCTTATTTTTTAGGGAGGGTAACTGAAATGTGTTTTAACGTATTGCTACTATCATTACATTGTGTATGAACCTTTCTTTGGTGTTTCTGATGGATACAATGCATAAGACATATGTCTTAAAAACCCTTTCTTCCGGGTATATCCAAAATGGCGGACAGAGAAATATCAATTTTTTATTCAAATTTTCATTTTTTTCAATATGTAAAGAAATGATTTTATCTTGTGCTGGTCATTAAACTTTTGGCTTAAAGTTATCCTCAAAACCACTTATTCTAGCATGTTGTAAATATTTAGATATAAAGTTGACACTTCCGGTTAAAAATATGACGTAAATTTCAAAGATGAGTCCTCAATCTATTTCTTCGATTTAGAGTTTTGGATAGATTGATTAAAACAAAATAAAATCACTATAGTACTAAAAATTATCTAAAATTATTACTATTTGGCCAAGAATACATGTTTATTCACAGTCACCATGACATGCACACATCGCAGTGCACGGGATACCCGATTTTCCACATTAAAAATGACCGCGGAATCCTTTCTTACATCCACAATGTATAAGCTTTTGACAAAATGATGAGGCCTCAAAAAGAGTTTTTCAAAAGTTATCCTCTTTGTCCCCGCCTGGAGTGGGTAGCATAAGAGCCAATCCCAAGCTCGTCTCCCTAAACACCTGCCTAAGTATATTGCATTATTTACATGCTGGAAAAGACTAGACCAAGTTGAGGGAATAGCCTCGAAAAGCCGTCCCTGTTGCGCAAATAGTTATTTTCTTGCTTCGTTAACCATGTTATACCCATCTGCTTAGTTTGTGCGATCTAACAGTAAAACCCCGGTGATTTAGTCTGATTAATCATCATTCGTTTTGTTAAAGTCACATCTTCAAATGCAATCAATGTCTCCCACATAGTCTTTTCCCCCCTTTCAAGCAAAGAGAGAACCATATCACAACAGGTAAAGACATGGATAACAATAAGTGTTTCAGATCACCTAGATCACTCATTGCCTAGTGCATTTGAAAGGCCATTGATAGATATTAATCCAAAGTCTTTTGCCCTCCCAAACACAACGTCTACCCCTATGTCACGGAATAGCGAAACAGTATTGACAACATCATCATTAACGACTGTTCGAATCATGACTCGTTTAAGTGCGTGTTTCACTGCATCAGACACATGCACCATGATTTTAGTGTCTGCCTCTAAATGTGAACTTGGTGCTGAACTTGAAATACATTACGTGGTGGATAAGATAGAATATCCTGACCATTTGTTGCTATAACTACCATACGCATCCAAGACTTCATCCACTCGTATTTCAGTTTCAAGGTATTTTATTTAGGTAAGGACATAATACCCAATCAGCATACTCAGTAGGCCGCAATTCACAATCGGAGAGCTGATTTCCAACATTTACAAAGACTGTGGTATTGTTTCTCACATCTTAATAAATTCTGCAAAAACACATATTTTCTTGCCTTGTTAATCTAATCTGTTTCTTTTTTTTTTATCTTCCAACAAAACCACGTATCGTTTTCAATGACATTAAACATCAAATCCATATGGTGATGTTGGTTGGTCAATCATCATTCTAAATGCTATAGTCACATCTTCAAACTCCATTAATGTCACCAACGCAGTTCCTTTTCCAGCGAACGTGTTATCTTTTAATGCCTAGTGCATTTGAAAGGTCATTGATTGATATATATCTCATACTTTTCCCCTTCTAAATGCAAACCAAAGTTTGTCTGCCCTATGTCACGGAATAGCGAAACAGCAATGACATCAGTATCGACTGTTTGAGTCATGACTCAGTTAAGTCTATGTTTCACTGCATCAGACACATCTATCTAGTGTCAGTCTCTTCGTGTAAACATGGTGCTAAACTTGAAACATCATCAAGTGGTGGATAACACTAAACATCCTGAGCATTTGTTGCTTCAACTACCTTGTACTCAAAATTGTATTGAGCAAGCTCCTGTGAATGAAAACTTAAAAGTTCTTTCTTACTGTCGTCATCTCTCAGAAAACTTTCCCATCTTTGAGGATGTTTTTAATCCTGGGTTCGTCTGTGTATTCCCTTTCCCCTAAATGTTGCCCTTGCTTCTTTTAGCAGCTTTAAAACTACCAGTATTTCGCTATTCCGTAACAAAGGGGCAGACGAACTATTGATTGTATTTGGGGAGGCAAAAATCTTTGGATTAATATCTATCAATGGCCTTTCAAATGCACTAGGCAATGAGTGATCACACACTTTTATTTCTGACCAATACCTTATGACGGGTTGTGATACTGTTCTCTCTTTGCTTGAAAAGGGAAAAAAAGACTGCGTGGAAGACATTAATGGTATTTGAAGATGTGACTTTAACATAAAAAATGATGATTGATCAGCCTAAATCACCGGGGTTGTTCTGTACAAACTTATCAGATCTAACATGATTAACGAACCAAGAAAGTCAATTTTTGCACAAAAGGGAAATCTCATTTTAAGTGAGGCTATTCCCACGACTTGTTCTAGCCTTTTCAAGCATGTAAAACGTGTAATATACTAATGCAGGTGTTTAGTGAGACGAGCTTTGGATTGACTCTTATGCTACCTAGTCTTGTCACTAATGGATTGCGAAGGGACAAAGAGGGTCCCTTTAAAAAAAACTCTTTCTGAGACCTCATCATTTTTTCAGAAGCTAGTACATTATGGATGTAAAAAAGGATGCCGCGGTTATTTTTAATGTGTAAAATCGGGTCTCCCGTGCACTGCTTTGTGTGCATGTGGTGGTGATTGTGAATAAGCATGTATTCTTGGCCAAATAGAAGTAGTTTTAAATATTTTTTAGTACTATAGTGATTTTCTTTTGTTTAAATCAATCTATCCAAAACTCTACATCGAAGAAATAGATTGAGGACTCATCTTTAAAATTTACGTCATATTTTTACCGGAAGTGTCAACTTTATATCTGAGCATTTACAACATGCTAGAATAAGTGGTTTTGGGGATAACTTAAAGCCAAAAGTTTAATGACCAGCACAAAATAAAATAATTTTCTTTACATTTTGAAGAAAGTTGAAAATTTGAATAAAAAATTGATATTTCTCTGTCCGCCATTTTGGATACTTCCGGAAGTAAGGGTTTTTAAGACATATGTCTTATACATTGTCTCCATCAGAAGCACCAAAGAAAGGTTCATACACAATGTTATTATAGTAGCAATACGTTAAAACACATTTCAATTACCCTCCCTAAAAAATAAGCTTATTTAAGTACAATGTCCGCCATATTGGATTTTAACCGGAAGTGGGGTTTCTGAAGACATCTAATCTATTTAATTTATCCAAAAGTAGTAAAACACAAAGGTCTGTACCAAATATTATGATAGTAGCATGATAATAGGACATTTTTACACGCTAGTCTTCGATATTGGGCTGATTTAAGTATACTGTCCGCCATTTTGAATTTTACCGGAAGTGAGACATTTTTTTCAAATGCCTCCCTATCTGAAATTAAAGAGTAATACTAGAGGAAGGTTTGTGCCAAGTTTCATGCTTGTAACACGTTGTGCACAATTGTTCATGAAGCCGCCGGACTATGATGGATAAATGTATGTTAGAAAAGGAAAATAAAATAATGTAAACTTAGAGAAATAAACTAATAAATAAATAAAATTGAATTAAATCGCATTGCTAAAGCTCCAAGACAAAGTATGTGACGTAAGATTAAGTTATAAATAGTTTCGTCTTTTTGTAAATAATATAGTTAATCTAATTATTTTAGTTCTTTTGATCATAGTTATCAATGTGACGTTGAGAAATAAATTAAATAAACTGTCATCTTTTAAAAGAATAAAAATGTTTGTAATTTGCCGTAGGAAATAATCGTAAAGTGTTTCTATTGTCCACTTAATAATTCTGTTAAGTAAGTAAAGATGTTGATAAACCTTTAGTTGCTTTTACGTAACTAAATAAAATATATGACAATCATGTAAATCTATAACATAAAAAGAGAATAGTTGACCAATAAAAAGTAACTTTAGAAAATTCAAAATTGACGCTAAAATTTCATAGGTGAATAAAATAATTCCAATCAGCACGTGATGTTGGGGTTAAAAAGGGAAGACCGCAACCTCCCAACATCACATATCACACTTCAATGTAGATAGCTGTTTGGAATAAATAATTGAAACATCATTGTATTTTATTCACCAGGTATGTAAATTGTTAAAGTATAAACTATTTTCAAATAAACTTTAAAGTAAGAATTTATTTTCTGATTTAATAACTTAGTTTCGTATTTAAAACTTAACTTTAATTTATAAAAGATTTTCATTAACATATATATAAGTTAAAACAAAATTTACTATTTAAATCACTGATCACATATCACACTTCAATGTAGATAGCTGTTTGGAATAAATAATTGAAACATCATTGTATTTTATTCACCAGCGCCAGGCCTCGAAAGGAGAAAGTGTCCGAGATGAGGGACACGCCAGAAGAAGGTATAACCTAGACAAGAGTGAGCTAGTATTCCCCAGATTCTCCGAAAGAAGCTAGAATCCCAGTATGCATAAAAGCGAGTCACAGTAGTCCCTAGTGAAAGATATCAGTCCCTAGATATTTCAGTTATTAACGTTTTGGAGGGAAAGGGGAGACAACCCAATAGTGCATCGATTCTTCCCCCTTTTCCTGCATTACATACCTATAGACATAACATGTAAAAATTTCACAAATAGGGGTACAGCAATCAACAATGTGTTATTACCTATAAAAACAAACAAATATGCAAAAGAAGCACAAAAATGCATAGACAAAGCACATTAGCAAATAATAAAGACAAGAATACAAAAATGTATAATAGCACAATAACACAATGTCAGGATGTATAAGTACAGAGCCACGTCATATGTATTAAAAAAAAAACACGAAAAGGGATATAGACAAAGAACATAAGCAAAAAAGAAAAACAAGACTACAAAAATTATCATAGAACAATAACATAATGACGGGATGTATAAGTACAGAGACACGTCATATGTATTAAAGAAACACAAACTAGAGGCTCTAAAGATCCTGTGTCGCTCACCTTGGTCTATGTGAATATTAAACAAAGAAAGCAGATTGATTCATGACAAAATTGTGTTTTGGTGATAGTCATGTGTTTGTACATCTTACTTTACTTAACAGTCTTGCTGCTTACAATTATCTCTATCTATAATGAACTTGGCCCAGTAGTTTCAGTGGAAAATGTTAATAAAAATTTACAAATTTTATGGAAAATTGTTTAAAATTGACTATAAAGAACAATAACTCCTTAGGGGGTCAATTGACGATTTCGGTCATGTTGACTTATTTGTAAATCTTACTTTGATGAACATTATTGCTGTTTACAGTTTATCTCTATCTATAATAATATTCGAGATAATAACCAAAAACAGCAAAATTTCCTTAAAATTACCGATTCAGGGGCAGCAACCCAACAACGGGTTGTCCGATTCATCTGAAATTTCAGGACAGATAGATCTTGACCTGATAAACAAATTTACCCTATTTCAGATTTGCTCTAAATGCTTTGGTTTTTGAGTTATAAGCCAAAAACTGCATTTTACCCCTATGTTCCTATTTTTAGCCATGGCTGCCGTCTTGGTTGGTTGGCCGGGTCACCGGACACATTATTTAAACTAGATACCCAAATGATGATTGTGACCAAGTTTGGTTTAATTTGTAAAAAGTAGTTTCAGAGGAGAAGATTTTTGTACAAGTTAACGACGACGACGGACGACGGACGATGGACGACGGACGCAAATTGATGGGAAAAGCATATAGACAAAGCACTTAGACAAAAAAGAAAAACAAGAATACAAAAATTATAATAGAACAATAACCCAATAGCGGGATGTATAAGTGCAGATAATTTATTAACTATACAAATATTTCGTTTTCAAGTCTGTAGGTATATATACATTTAGGTCTATGAACTTCGAAACCTAATAGATGCAAATAAAATAGATTTGTCTGTACTGTGATTAATCGTGCGTTTAGTGACTTTACCATTTACTTAAGTACTACTTAGCTTTTGGCTATATATATTCTATCTATTTATTGACACTTTCTGTAAGAAGTTTTCCGGTTTTCTATAATCATAATGGATTGAATAATTGTGTTTAGTGATACGGTCTTATATTTCTGTAAAATATTGTAAATAAAAATTAAAGGCCACATTATATCGGTTATCAACATGATCAACCTTCGACTCGTTGCATCCTACTTATTTCAAAGTCTAGCCTGAAGCTTATTATAACTTTTCTAGTTGTTTATTCTTTAGTTTTCTATGTTGTGTCATGTGTACTATTGTTTTTCTGTTTGTCTTTTTCATTTTTAGCCATGGCGTTGTCAGTTTGTTTTAGATTTATGAGTTTGACTGTCCCTTTGGTATCTTTCGTCCCTCTTTTTTCATACACGATCGAATTGATATTTTCCACATCACTCTTTTATAATACACAATACAGTAAACATTAACCGTCACAAAAAAAGATTCGTACATCCCTTAAAATCTATACAATGCTTGATGTGAAACAAGTTCCTTAACACTAGAGTTTTTGTTAATAATATAACATTTAAAAATGAAAAAAAGCATATTTACCTATTATATGTATATTTTTACCAAAAAATACCTATGCAGGTATTATGATTATGCTTGTTTACAGAAACACATTAGATTTGACAAATATCTTATGTATTTTCGATTACATTTCATCTTAATTTAATAACCTTCACATATATTTTTAAGCACGAAAATGGAACCATTCTAACGTCTCATCACTTCCACTCATCATTTACATAGTAATTGCCCCTCTCCAAGTTAAAAAGAAGACGCTGTAGCCGCATTCGTAACAAAATATTTGACAAAAAAATTCAGAGATTCATTCACTTGTACACCTTATTTATAAACCAAATGCTCGATATTTATAGCATAAGTCAAATGCAAAACTAGCTCTTAAATTAAATAGAGGAAACATGTATTGAGACACGTTGTCATGTGTAGTCTATAATTATGTGATATACACTTGTAATCATTATGCACTGATTTGTTTTTATCAAATTGTCTGCAATTTTCCTATGTTTACTCTTATATGGGATTTCATGTGGTCGTATTTAGAAACAGATTTCCACAATTCGGAACGAAGACCGATAAAAAAAAATGCATCACCATGCTTGATACAATAACAAAGACAACTAACATAAAAACTATAGAAACAAAGAACCGATGTAAAAGTACTCGATGTTATTGAAGCTAGTTCAAAACCATAAACAACTAAAAAATAAATCATGGCCTCACAGACTACAGTATTAAGCAGTAAACTTTCAACGGATTTAATGTATAGAAGTCATAAACAGTAAGAGAAATTCACGACTGTATGTTTTTATTAGTTAAATTTTGTTATGTTTTGAATTCGATTCATATAGTTTCAGGGTTCTTTTTTTTTTTAGGGGGGGGGGGGGTATGTTCTTAGGTGGGGATGTTTATATCGTCAATTGTGGCTTATTTTTATTAACAGGTATTCAAATACCAAAAATGATTTTGTATTCATGAAATTGCAATACAATGCAGCCCAAGAGTTCAATCTCAAAATTAAATATATAGTATACAGTAGCAAACCACATCCCCTGAATTACATGCCTGTTTTCAGTATTTTCTAAATATTAACGGAGACATTTTAGGACAGGTGTCACATATATCATAAACTGTCATCGAGAAAAAAACATGTTTTATTATAATACAGAAATAAAACATTAAACTTTAACCTATAAGGATTACTTACGATTTCGCCTTTAAGTCCATCAGAGTTTTCGTCATTTTCATCCGCAGATCCTTTCGATCGTACCGAGAACCTCCTTTGTCTAACAGCCTCTAGTCCTTCGGCTATAGAAGGTCTTCTAGCATACCCACATCCGAATACTTCCATATTAGTGTTTCCTTTATTGTTACCTTTACTACAATGGATGAGTGGAGACCGTTACAAACTAGTATAGTTATAAATTATATTTCTATCAATCCTTGGTACAGAAGGCGTGGCCATGGACATCATTACATTATTTAATCATTTATTTAGAAAATAAATTAACGGGTTCATTAATATTCTTTACCGAAGTGGCTTGATTATTTACATTTTGTTTGTTTGTATTTTAAAAAACACAAGTATACGCTTTCTATAATTTTCCTGATATCAACCTCTTCCTTTTGTTATATGGGAAATGAAGATAAAAACATTTTGATAATAATTTGTCAATTATTAGAGGTTTTAAATATAAACAGAAATACAATTTTAAATTAGATTTCTCTATATAAAGATATAGAATGAAATGTATGATCAAATATGCATTTACATTAGTTATTTCTTTTACATTTAATAAATTATTAGTATACTACGAGGTGTGCTGTCCAATAAAGGGACCAGAGTCACAGACAATTGGTCATATTATATTATATATTTTAATTATTACAAATTGCCTATTTCATTTGCTTTAATATTTTATATCAATCAATCATTCATATTATGTACTTTGTTTAATCTATTTTTAATTTACTTTACATTATGTTTGAAAATTATATTGTAATTATTATGCTCATTTTGGGCGCCATGATTGGCAACTAAAATATTTGTTTGTTATTTAGGACAAGCACCTGATTTAATTTTGTAAATATTTTTTGTATAACATAACATTTTGGTACATAGATTTATCCTAGACACATTGCGTTAACTGGACAAAGTCAAAGAAACATTAAATAATTTGAGTTCGAAATTTGATTCGTAAAACTTCGAGGAACATTCAGATTTTTTTTTTTTATTAATTACTTTTATGGTGTTAAGTCGACCAGAAAAGTAAACAATAAAACGAACAAGTCCCCTTCCAAAATAATTTAAAAAAAACACAATCTCATTGTTGGTAGCTATTCCAAACTACCAAAACAATAATAAAAAAAAAACCAACACAATCCTATTTTTGGTGGCTGATCCAAGCCACTAACTTGTTGTCTCATATTTATCTTTATCTCCCGATTTTATTTGCTTAGTACTAGTATGTGCTATCATTGAAGTAAGACATCAGTTGTATCTTTGGTTAAAAATGACCTGTTCTAGGCTACGTTGTAAGGTAGTTCAGACCTAATTTGGTAGCTGTTCAAACTTCAAACTTGTAGTCTTATAGTTTGAAAACGGTGCAAATTACATTTTCGCGCAACTTCTCCTTACATTTGCGCTCATTCACTGCACAGGAAAACAGTGGTAAATTAAACATATCTATTTATCTTTCTATTTAATACTGTAAGTCTAAGTTTCCAACTCACCAATTAACGAGAAGGTATGAAATGAAAAGGGGGTGTCGAAAATGAATAAGTCCCGAATAATATGCATAAGTAAAAATATAGCAAATTGAAGAATAAACGTACCGATTTATATTTACATTTTTTACATGAAGCATGAATGCATGTAAATGAAACAAACAGATGGGCGTAAGCGTAAAATTAATAATCCCGAAATGCGCGCAAATGTAATGCGCCAAGTGAAAATATACTGAAAATGTCAGACGAGCGCAAAAAGTTTGAAAAAAATAAGCAGTTGCTCACCTGTCATACCTTATCATAAGTAAACCTAATATGAAAGTCACGAGCGACGGAATAATCGCACACCCCCTAAAGTTGTTGACAAATATGTTATGCGGAAAATAATGTAATCAGCACAATTATAACGTGGTATGTATTGGTGATACATGTCATACATGTAATTGACATGTAAAACATGCCGACATTGATGATAGATTTATGAGTATAATATACCAGGTTGATTAATAATATTAAATTGAATATGGTATTGAAATCCTCTTGTATATGTACGGAAGCCGTAAGGGGACACACAAAAAATTAGAAAATATTTTTTTTAATTCGAAATCACGATAAAACATTACCCTTTTACAGAGATTTCGATAAAAAATATATCGTTATCTCGATAAAACGAAATTGTTATATTGAGATCTCGGATTATTATATCGTTATCTCGATTGATTATATCGAGATCTTGGATTATTATATCGTTATCTCGATTTATTATATCGTTATCTCGATGTATTATATCGTTATCTCGATTTATTATATCGTTATCTCGATAAAACGAAACTGTTATATCGAGATCTCGGATTATTATATCGTTATCTCGATTCATTAAAACGAGATCTCGGATTATTAAATCGTTATCTTAGTTAAATATATCGACATCTCGATAAAAATATATCGTTATCTCGACAAAACGAATCTGTATTTCTGAATTCGTCATTTTAATGTTATCTTACAAATAGAATGAAATTCAAAACAGTGTGGCTGTGGCAATTGATTGACACATTAAATTCATCCATTGACAAGGACAATTTAGGTGAACGTTTACAAGTATGTAACGACCACTGCTCACTATGTACTTTTTAAAGACACTTAAACTATGTGGTCACCAAAGGTTTTCAACACCTAATAAAGTAATTCGAAAAAAAATAATCAGAAATAACACGATGTTTTGATTTATATCAATTATATAAATCAAAACATAAAGGTTATTCCTGATTATTTTTCGAATTATTTTATAATTAAAGGCGTTAAGGAACCTTTTGTGACCCCATAGTTTAAATATCTATCGTAGGTACGTCGTGAACAGTGGTCGTTAAAGACAAACGTTCACGTAAATTGTCCCAGTCAATGGATGAATTTAATGTGTTAATCAATGGCCACAGCCACACTGTTTTGAATTTATTCTATTCAAATTAATATCAGAAACAAAAATTCAAAGACTCTTTAAAATTTTATTTCCCTAACTATTTTTAACAGAAATTCCTTGGTTTAATGTATGGACGACCTGAATACCAAAACATATATATAAATATTAAAATACTCAACTCTATCTATTTTTATTTTCGCGTTGCCTTTGCTGTTCTTCATCCCATATTTATAGATATAACATGTCCATTGTGCCGCAATGACCATTAGAGGGGTTACGGAGGACTTAAATGTCAAAATACGCGTGAAAATAAAGAAATAGCTTATTTTGAATAATGGAATGGATATTTTGTAAATTGAATAGACTGTTGCGACCCTTCAGCCCCTAATTTTAAATATACATTATACCTCATTCGAAAGCTTATTAATATACCATTTTATTCCCTTTCTGTAAGCTTTCAAGTAGTGTATAAAGGGGCCGAAGGATCTGTGTTACTCCTCTAATATGCGTTGCGGAACATATTGACTATATATCTTTTGTTCTCTATAAATAAGCTTTCGAATGAGGTATAAGGTATGCATGTAATTAGGGGCTTAAGGGTCGCAGTCCATTCCATTATTCAAAATATCCATTCCATTATTTAAAATTGGCTATTTTCATAATTTTCACGCGTATTTTGGCATTTAGGTCCTCCGTGACCCCTCTAATGGTCATTGCGGCACAATGGACATGTTATATCTATATATATGGGATTGAGAACAGCAAAGGTAACGTGAAAATAACAAAAGAAAACGTTGAGTATCTTAATATTTATATATATATGTTTTGGTATTCAGGTTTTCCATACATTGAACCAAGGAATTTCGGTTAATGATAGTTAGGGAAATCCACTAGTTTATTCTCCGAAACTAAATAAATGAATGAATTAAGTTAAAATTTTTAAAGAGTGCTTTGAATTTTTGTTTCTGATATTAATTTGAATATTTGTAAGATAACATAAAAGTGACGGATTCAGAAATACAGATTCGTTTTATCGAGATAATGATGTATTTTAATCGAGATCTCGATATATTTAACCGAGATAGCGATTTAATAATCCGAGATCTCGTTTTAATAAATCGAGATAACGATATTATAATCCGAGATCTCGATATAACAGTTTCGTTTTCTCGAGATAACGATATATTATTTTATCGAGATCTCAATATATTAAACCGATATAACGATTTAATAATACGAGATCTCGATATAACAGTTACGTTTTCTCGAGATAACGATATATTAAACTGAGATAACAATAAAATAATCCGAGATCTCCGAGATCTCGATATAATTATCCGAGATCTCGATATAATAAATCGAGATAACAGTAAATTAATCCGAGATTTCGATATAACAATTTCGTTTTATCGAGATAACGATATATTTTTTTATCGAGATCTCGGTAAAACGTCAATGTTTTATCGTGATCTCGAATTAAAAAAAAAAATTCTAATGTTTTGTATGTCCCCTTACGGCTTCCGTATATATGTTCATAGGACTTCATAGTTCAATACACTTTTTAAATGTTTATGAGAAATAATTTTCAAATAACTGTTCTGAAATCAAACACCCCGGGTAGCTAGAAGGTTTCTAATTAATATTTTCCAGCTTTAGGCTTAGTTAGGTTCATTAGGGCGACAGAAATTAGCCAATATTCCAATATTGTAAATCGTTTAGGAAAAAGAACCACAGGAATCCAAGTGTTCGCTGACTAGTTGTTCCGCAAGTCATTGTTCGTTAACCTCACCCTGGTGAGAAATTAGGGACAGTGAAAAGAATTACTTTAATAATAAAAAAAAATAAAAGATTTATCTGTTTTATTTTCAAAAACCTCATTAAATAACTAGAAATTTAAAAAAAAAAAAAAAGTACATTTGTTTAATGCTGTAAAACATCAAATCTTTTTTTTAAATTAATGATGGTTTGTACCTTTGTGAAATGCCCTTAAACATTATCAATATTGGCATAGATGCTAATTTCTCCTGAACCATACCAAAGTTTAAAAAATAATATTTGTAATTTTAGATAGATTCCTGTTCAATTATCAATTTTAAGCCAAAAAAAGCGGAAGTGTATTAGCGCCACATACATTTTTTGTTAATGTTTTACCTATGTTTAGATCCGAACAAAAAGGGTTGCAATATTTCACATTTGTTTGTGTGGCTCTAATACGCGTACTTAATTACGCTTTTAAAGGTCAACATGACCATGTTTAATGTAAAATCTTATATAAATGTGTGACCATAGTTGTAAATGTTTATGGGTTTAAACATCGATGATGTGACTTAGCCTTGAACTTCCAAATAATGAGACTTAATGGATTTAGGGCGGTTGTAAACACCAAACATGTCAATAGATGGATTTCATACAGAAACTATCGAATAATTAACTGTAACAAATCCATATTCATTTACATGAATTGTTTGTTATCTCAGATAATGTGAAGATGAGCCTATTTTACCTTGCGGCGAGATACTAAGGTGATACCATGATTTCCCGCGCTATCGTATCATCAAATGTACATTTATAAAAATTGAAAGTATGTTTAAAATTAATCAGAAGTTAGTAGTTCACTATGAACCTGACACCACTTTTAAATGGACTTCAGGTGGATATAGTAGGCACACCAGAGAATAAGCCTCGTTAACATTCGTCTCAACTCGGCCGATTCAGTAGCCTCATCCAAGAAGAGAGTAACGGATTCTACCGAGGATTGCCGAATGCCTCGTCAAGTGTAATGTTCGAATGTTAAAAAAATACAGAATTAAATAAATAATCGAATGTTTTTGGTAGAGCAAAGATTTTCCACTTATGGAGCATTTAGTACCGTACAAAACAATAACTTTTTTTCTATCGATTCATTTAAGAAATGACTATAATATTTTTTCGGTCTATAAAGGAACAACTTCAAAAATGGGGTGAACACTGAACAATACGCTCAATCATTCTTTGTAAAAAAAAATATAACACTGATACCCATGAAAAAATTATGTCTATGAGCTGATAGACAAGATAATTTCAGCCAATCAAGAGACATCAAAATTAAATTATTACTTAATAAGACAAATAATTTTGTTTATTCATTTACGCTTCACACTTACTTTACAGTGTTAAGTGACACAAAAAAATATTGACCACTTATATACTAAAATATATAAATTAGATAAATGCATCCAAAAATTCTAGATCGTGTATGGTCTTACAGTGGTCATAGAAGCAAACGTAAAGTAAAGTCCTCCGACCTTAATCCATGATGCCTCTATTACATAACTTAAAACTATTGTATTTATTGTTAATTTGTTCTCGTCCTGAATACGCATGAAATACTTGCCAAACAATGGACGTTAATCAATAAACAATCAATGAGATATTAACAAAACAACACCTAAGACCAAATGCAACTTGATGACACACGAGACCAAAATGACACTTTTCCTTTTAATCGCCTCATCAATGTTCCATTAATTGGATAAGTCTTTTTTATTATCATTTTGGCCTCAGGCATTATTTAAGAGATATTTCTTTGCGAAATGCGCATCTGTTGCTTTAAACAGTTAAACTTAGTATCGATAATGTTTTGTGTTAAGAGTAAACTTGACATGCTTAGGGTCTTCAAAAATAGACCGATGTTTATTCACAAGTCTAGCTCGAAAAAGCTCGGTTGTCAAAATGTAGCGAATAAGATTTCAAAAAAGCCGAAAGTTCCCAAAGCGACGTCCAAATTTTAAAATCGAAAAATAGACAGATAAAAAATATTGCAAAAAAGAGAAGAAAAAACAAGACACACAACAGCATACAAAACACATCCAAGAAAATAAAAGACCTATCAACATGAACTTCACCGAAAACCAGGGATCAACTCAGTTGTTCCGTATTGTAAGCGGATTCTATTGCACCCGTGGTGTTTATCACATAAATAAAAACAGGTTATGAGTCTAATGCGGTAAGTCACATTCGGAGGAAAGGAAGACGTAATTGTGATGACAACGATTGGAATATATCCGTCGTCATCTGCGAAACAGATATTCTATAATGGCCATCATCAGAGACTTATTGTCTCAAAGACAAAAACACAAAATTCGTTTCTTGTAAATACATAATTTGGAATAAGTCTAATTCGGTAGGTGACATTCGAAAAGAAGAGAACATGATTGTGGTTACAACAATTTTAAAAAATATCTGTCATTTGTATTGCTGATCCTGTTTTTCACTATTTACTATACTTGTTGTCCAAAATACAAAACATGGTTAAACAAAGCACTTACAATGTCGGTTTTGCTGACTTATTTGTATAGTTTGTCTTGCGGATAGTTTTTGTGTATACAGTTTCGCTTTATCATCTATACATAAAAAGGGAAATCATCGTCATTTCAAAGCTAAGACTTCCATAAATCATCATAAAAGGACAATAACTCCAAGAAGAACTCAACTGGCAATTCTTCCATTCATAGAAAATTGTAGATATTGCGCTAATAAACATTTCTGCTTTTTAAAGCTTCTCTTGATCTTTTATAGTTTTCAAGTATATTAAGCAAAACCCCAAGAATTGGTAAAAAATGTCGTTTATTGACCATAAGTAATAAGAAGTCTATCCATGGATTCGACTATACTTACGTTATTAGTTGATCTGGCCTTGCTGTTCGTTTTAAATACAGTTGATTTGTTATTTCTGTACTCTTTGTTTTGTTTGTTAAGTGCAAAGATTTGTTTAAATCGTGTTTTTATCTGTGTTTTTTCTTAATGTTTACCTTGGCAATTGAAGTAAGAGATTTAATTAAATTTTGTTACGACCAAAACAAAAGTCCAGAGAAAGTGAGTTTACCATATATAATGATAAATTATCTATAAACAGACTAGTGTTTATGAGGAATTTACTCTTTAATAAGTGTCACTATTATGATTAAATCAAATGATACTAAAAAGGAAACAAAACAGTCACGTTAACAATTGTTATGCTTCTATACATTTGTGTCAACATAAACTGATACAGTTATGAAATATCAACTACAACTTTTTTGTTTCAATAGTACATATAACTATGATACAACACTCCATCAAGACATTTAATGTTTTACAAGTTTGTATTGTTATCATTTTTTAGATCTTTATTGTCTTTATTTGATTTATTTCTACAACTGTGAGAAGTAAAGGTAGGAAACACAGGTAAATATTTCATCCATGGTATTTTCTTCAAGTGTTTAGTTAAAAATGATATCTCATAAATTTCTATGCCTTCTTCATAATGCGACTCTGAATCCGGTGACTCGCTTTCATCTAAAGCCCACGCTGCGATTCCTCGTTCTTTCATAGTGCCTAGAATTAAAATATGTATGCACAGATCAGTTAGCAATTCTAGTACTCTGTCAATCCCGTCTCGCTCCTTTTGAAAAAAAAGTTTAATTACAAAAATACCAAACTCAGAAGAAAATCCAAAACGGAAAGTCCCTAAGCAAATGGCATATCAAAACCTCAAACACATCAAACGCATGGATAACAGCTGTCATAATCCTGATTTGGAACAGGCACTTTTATGTAGAAAATGGTGGATTAAAGCTGGTTTTATAGCTAACCAAACCTGTTACTTGTATGAAACACCCTCTCGTCGCAACCGGTCTCGTTACTGCTGAAGTTCACATGCGATCGGATTCTCACTGTTTTTAATCGATTCTTTAATTGGTATATTCCTAATCTAATTATATATTTTGAACATTGGGAAACTACTTTTGATACTGACTTATCTCTCATGGTTCCTTATTATATATATTTAAACAGATCAACTTACCATACTATTTGACTGCCGTTAGACTTACCTACCTTCTTGTCTAATTAATGGTTAAGAGTGGAGTTTTATTTTATTCATTATATGGATTAAAACTAAAAGTTGGACCCAATGTAAAAATTAAATCACAAAACATACCGAACTTCGAAGAAATTTCAAAACGGAAAGTCCCTAATCAAATGGCAAAATCAAAAGTTCAAGCACACCAAACGAATGAACAACAAATGTCATATGCCTAACATGGTACAGACATTTTCTTCTGTAAAAGATGGTAGATTAAACCTGGTTTTATAGATAGCTAAACCTCTCACTTGTATGACAGTCGTTTACAATTCCATTATGTTGACAACAATATGTGAAAAAACAAACAGACATAATAGATGAAAATGTCAAAAATGGGGTACAGAGTCACGTCACATGCAAGAAAATAAACCACAAAAAGGCACACAGAAAAATCACGCAAAACACTTGCATCAATCACTTACAGAATTTTGTATTGAAATATAATTATTAGCATGTGTCTTTGTATGCTTCTACAAGACCTTGAAGAAATCATTTTCTGACTACAAAACATTTGATATTACCTAAACTTGTACTAAAACAAGAAATATCTAAGCAAACGTCAGTTTATTGTCATCTTGATATCTTGACAATAAAATGGTATTATCTAGTAAAAAAACCCACATAAAATCAAACAAAAAGCAAATATTACAGTGTTAAGAATGGGGTATGATAAGAACCAATACTTTGGCTCTGAAACTAAGTGATAAATGTTTCTGTTATCATTCCGACATTTTAATTAAACAAAGATCCATGATATTATAAACAATTAAAAGTTTTTAAATTGACATAGATTTGGGACCAAAAAATATAAGCAAATGCCGTACAACAAAGAGTTGTCATCAGCGGAGATCATCCCCGTTTTTTTTGGGTTTTTTTTTTTGTTTTTGTTTGGTTTTTTTTGGTGGTGGAGGGGACATGTTCCCTTCAAGTCTCTATGTTGGTTTTGTCGTTTGTTTTGATTTTTTGTCATGTTTTGTCGGTTATCTTCTACTTATGAGTTTGAATATCCGTTTGTTATATTCCATTTCTCTCTTATATATATAATGGTTGTAAACTTTATATTCTACAAAAATATCTTAGTGTTTAAAGCCTTAATGAGTCTATTTGAAAAGTGTTTTTTTATAAGTTTAAACCACTAAATTCAATTATTCTAAACAACAGATAAAAAAATGCAAGTCTAAAGGTAAAAAAATATAGATACAGTCGTCAGTCAGGGAGGTGACTTTTGAAAACCTTGATGCTGTGACATTTATCAGACTTTTGAATTATCGTAATCCAGGGACCACACTGTGCCCTGTCATCAATCCTCATTTATAAGTTTTTATAGACCTCAACAAATTGGACAGAGTAACCCGGATTTGTTTCCATTCAATCGATTTATGACTTTTGAACAGTGGTATAATACTGTTGCCTTTATTAACTTTGTTTCATCATAATACGTTATTATGATTGGTTAACATCTGACAATGTCGTGTCATTCTGAAATTAACTTTCATTTCCAAATTAAAAACATAACATAAATGTTTCATTATAAAATGTTATTTTGATAGGCTAACATCAAGATTGCATCATTCTTAAATTAACCCTCATTTAAAATTTGAAATGTAACATGCATATGCCATGAGCTTCCACGCTAAAGTACACATGTAACTATAAGAAAAACTTGATAGCAATCGTATTTTCATGATCTTTGCAAACAAGATTAATTATATGTATTGTGTGCTTCTTTTCGTAATTTTATAGGGTTGTAAAAGAGTTAACAGTGTGCACATTTTGAGAATGAAGCGCGCAAATGTACTTCGGTTAACGATTTTACACCCCCAATGAATTTACAAAAAGAAGCATCCAATTCTTAATCATTCTAATACCTTTAACAGTGTTGTCTAAAACAAAACCTATGAATCCACCAGTGAATGAAGGATTGGTGAGCAGCATTATCAAAAACTCGTCAAACCCATCGCTTCCTGTAATAAAATCAAATATAGAGAAACTTATCGTATCCATACGAAAACTTTTAAACTTAACTATTCTCGTTCGAGGACTGTAAGTGTTTACACTTAATACGTTGGGTTTCCAGTATTTTTATAAATTAACGATACCTCCCCCCAGAAGACCGGTCTAATTACAGGTATATTTTTCGTTCCTCTGCCAGTATATGATTATAAATATAAGTTTTTACTGTAAACAATCATAATTAGTGTCAGTCTATACATTTGAGTTATCAAAAAATCCTGACATGTTGTTTAGGCTAAGGATTTTCTACCTCAGGAATTTCCTAAGCTGTATTTGGCAGAGCTGTTATAAATTTATGGTCCTAAATGCTCTCCAACTTCGTTCTTTATTTTTAACCTTTTTAATTTGAGCGTCACTGATGAGTCGTTCGTAGACGAAACGCGCCTCTGACGCAAATACAAAATTTTAATCCTGGTATCTATGATGAGCTTATTTAGCTAAATGAGACATTAATAATTTGTATCAATTAAATTTTGATAATATTCATGTTGGAACATTTTAAATTTAATAACCAAAACAATGATACAATGTTTTTGAAATCTAAATTAGATAGGTTCTATGATAAATTTGTAAACATACTATCTGTTTTAAATAGATATAAGGAGATGTAGCATAAGTGCCAATGAGACAACTCTAAATCCTATTTAGAAAAGGGATAGATTGCAACTGATTTTGTTTTAGATAAACCAGGACTAATTTACATTACTATTTTTTTTCATTACTATTGTACATCTTTGACAAGAAACAACAATTCACTTAAAATTAATTGTGAACTAGATATATTTTTCGATTTGTAAAATAAATTATTTCTAGAAAAAGGGTATGTAAGCTTCATTTGTTGGCTTTTTGCCAATTCTGAAAAAAAAAAAGTATCTTCATTACAAATGCCGCACGTTGAAATGAAACGTTAATTGTATTTCCAGTTAAATGTGTGCTAAGCAAAGACGTATTTAAATTTTAATAGAAAATCATAACCCCTTATTCCAACATGATTTTTTTTTTTAAATCATAAAAGTTGAATCGTAAATCACCCTTAACGGACACTGTCAGTTTACCTGTTTTTATAACTGCAAAATTTACTTTGACCCAATTAGGCACCATTATTCCTACTAGGATAGACACACCAACTACAGCTAGATTTCTTGGAGAATTCATATCCGTGTACTGCATATAAGACATAACGATTCCTAGAAATAAGCCAAAACTTAAAATGGCGGATCCACCGAGCACAGGATATGGTATGGTAACAAATACTGCTCCAAATTTCCCAATTATAGCACACACAATTAACTGTATAGCAAGAACCTGAGTAACCCTTCTACTTGCGACCTGAAAAGTAGATGATAAAGTTTAATATTATTTACACAATCAACAGTTTTGAAAATTAAGTCCTATTTGTGTGGTTGTTTATATCAATTATTGACGTTTTGCTCTAAGGTATATATCATTGAAAAGTACATAAAAATGTTAAATATTATAACTTGATCTTGAAATTTACAACCCACCATTTTCTTAGAATGTCATGTACAAGTCGGGAATAAGGCAGGTGTTATCAAATAATTCTTTTCTGTGGAATTTGCATTGGCGTTTGTTTTGTTGCACTTAAGTGTTTTTGTTCTTCCGTTGATTTCCTTTTATAGTTGATATGTTCTTTTGGTTTTAATTTCGAACCCGGATTTGTATATTCTCAATCAATTTATGACTTTTGAACAGCGGTATACTACTGTTGCCCTTATTTACCGTTTAAAGAAACAAGAAATATATACCTATAGGTATAATTCATTTATAAGCAAGTCCAATACATTGATTTGGTTTTTTTTCAGGAGGTTATGTCCACTTTGCTTCATTAAGTGAGTACAATCTCGGTCATATAACATAAACATATTCTGTATTATAATGAATAATGTTTAAAAGAATTCTTCTAGTCCTTCATCTCTTGATATACAAACATACAGCCCTAAAGAGTATGGGTTTACATTGCTACTTAATAAACATAAGGTATCTGATTAACTGTTGGATTTGTATTGATGCCTTCAAAATATTAAAAACATAAAGTAAAAACATGTCTGCT
Source organism: Mytilus edulis (assembly GCF_963676685.1). Lineage (NCBI taxonomy): Eukaryota > Metazoa > Mollusca > Bivalvia > Mytilida > Mytilidae > Mytilus > Mytilus edulis. Next base: position 29,364,340 of record NC_092348.1, on the reverse strand, counting down.
TATTTATCTACCTTAGTTATCCCAATTAATCCAATATTATTGCTGTAGGTAGTTGTTGCGTGTCCAGCTCCAAAGAAACCTGCAATCATGGACATGAATCCTTCTACCATGATACCTCTATTCATTGCAGACAGTGGTGGTGGAGGAACGTGGCATAATCTTGCACATGCGTAGTAATCCGCAATAGATTCAACAACCGATAATAATGTAGCAACGACAAAAGCTATGAAAACACCGGAATTGAATCCTATACTTCCAAACTGTCCTACAATTAATTAAAAAAAAATGGTTTCTTTGTGTAAATAATTGTTTTATTCTTACTATTTATAACTTTTTATATTGTATTGTGTAGTTCTTAACATTCATATGTTAAACATCCCTAATTAAATATTCATAGAGAACATATGTACAAGCTATTTCAGTGGGTTGGAAGAGGTTGAGGTGAATACGCGTATTTGGTTGTTGTTTCGTATTGTGTTTGGCATTTTGTTGTTTCATTATTTGCATCACTGTTTTCAATTTGTTTATTTCTTTGAATTTTACAAATGAAAAAAGAGTTATTCCTACAAAATATTCTGCAAAATATCCTACAAGTGATACACAAGATCAAATAAGAATTGAGTATTTTAAAAACTATACAGACACCTAGAAAGAAATTAATAACCATAAGTTTTTTCAATTTCCGAAATAAGTGTTTGAAGGCCGAGAAAATTACAGATTCTTTATCTGATTTATATATTTTTCGCGAGAAAATAAATCAAGGAAAACTGAAAACACATGTTTATTAAGATTTTGTAGGAGATATCGCACTCATTTGTGCAATCACTTACCCGGATAAGGTATTATAAACCATGGTGTTCTTTCTATCGTGTCAGCTCCGGCATCTGTTCGAGTTTTATACTCTTTTGACCGAATGTCAGTTGTCAAAGCGCCTGCTTGTGTAAGTATTCCACATATACCCCATCCAATACATATTGCAAAAAGAACCTAAACATGGTGTATTAATATATGTTTTGTTTAATTAAAAACATTTGTTTACGATGAAATAAAATTTCTTATGGAGACACAACAAATAATATCTTATTAGAATATAAGCGGTTATCGCCTGTATCAAGATGCATCACAAAAAGATGAAAACAGTAATACCAACATTTTAATTTAGAATTTATTGAGGAATCTTATTTCTGCTTCTAGAGTCAAATAACTACAGTGATTCCATAGCAACCATATTTAGAAAAAAAGTATACTAAATCCTGTTTGGCCGAAGAAGGAGTTTTATTCGTTAACGTTTATCTGAGAGTGTTTATTCTAACAGTTTGTGCTTTTGTGAGTTTTTCTAAAATATAGGAAATACATTCATTTTTTCTGTCATGTTCAAATTTTGGGAAAGGATTTTGTAATCCTGATAACCAAACTTACAGCTAGGACTTGTTGAAGAGGGTATCTGATAATATGGAAACCTCTACTCTTTGTAATCACTGGGATCGGCATGTTCCATCCGTTCAGGTAAACAGCAAGAATAAGCGATATCAGACAAGTCCTGATGAAATAAATCGTATCATGTCCTTATCATGCATTGTAGGTGAAAGAGATATTTGAAGTAATACTTATGAAATCAATTTAATTAATCGAATAATTTGTACTCACTTATGAAAATCTTGCTACATTGAGTAAAGTATATATAGTTATTTTAATATTTCAAATTGAACTACTAGTATATGATATTTTAGGTCGCACTCCATAAATACAGCTGATATTGTTAACCTACTGAATCCCATATATCATCTCCCTATTAGAGAATACAACATTGGAATAATATAGTCAGTATATCGACTGTTGAATAAAGGACAAATTGAATACTTTGGAAAACTAAGTAAAGAGAAGGGAACTTTAGAATTTTAGTATAAGTTTAAACTCTTAGAGTTTTGAGGCATACTATTTTTGAAAATATGCTGCCAAACCCTATGAATTGACCGTTGCAAAATATAGTAACGTATGAAAACTTTGCATTTAAGGATATGATTTGTACGAAAATTGTAACTGTAAAATTGCATTTTCTATATTTACAGTAGTGCAACCTATAACATACTGCTATCCTTCTTGTCTTACAAATAATCCAATCAATCTTATTCAACATGTTGTAAGATTTTGATAATTGTTTTTTTTACTTCATTATTCAGACATTACAAATAACGTCAAAGCATAAATGATTGTTTATGAAAAATTACATAATTAACAAAAATTCAACTATTTATGAATATTAAATGTATTCAAACCATGTGCATTTTAAATACACATTTTTAGCAGATTTAACTTAAGGAGTTTTTAGGAAAAAATAAAAAATGTCTTACATATTCTTGAGTGGTATGAATATTCAACTTAGCTGTTCCAATTCCTCCCACAATCAGAATGCCACAAAACTAACAAAACTTTTTAGTGAACTAATGTTTTACCTACCCTGCTGATATTCCCCAATTAGGATCACAGAATGTGTTCATAACTCCATCAAATTGTATTCCTATTAAAAGTAGCGTCGGGACAACTGTAAGTGGTCCAACTACTTTTAATAACACACCAACAAAACCAGTTAATCCAATTAGCATGTGTACTGCTCCAGCAATGATCAAACAACCTTGCATCTACAATATAAAATAAGGTAAAGGTAAGAAAGTCAGATAAAACAGAACTAGGTATAGATTGTTAGAACATATGTATAATTAAAGGTATTAATAACTATATCACGCATCGTTGAAAATATAATGAAATTTGATGCCACTGTCATACAAGTGAGAGATTTAGCGCTATAAAACCAGGTTAAATCCAACTTTTTCTACATTTTAAAATGCCTGTACCAAGAAATATGAAATTTGTTGTCCTTTCGTTTGATGTGTTTTATCATTTGATTTGAACATTTGATTAGGGACTTTCCGTTTTGAATTTTCCTCGGAGTTCAGTATTTTTGTGATTTTACTTTTTTACATTTATTAAACAAGCGAATAAGCCCAAACGAAGGGCGTGATTTTAAAACAGAACTAGATCCAGTGCATCGATAGGGTTGGTGTCTTATATTGCATGCACCCTCCGCCATGCAGACGAAAGCTCATGAATTATAACAGCAACAGGGTTTAGGAAGCAATCGGCAAATGTTCAGTTTGAGACTACAATTCTTATGTTTTAATTTCTAATTGTAGCAGTCACAATTTTCAAAATTATAGAATTGTTTGTCTGTCTACGTTGTCCTACATTATTTTGCGGAATCCGTGATACTTTTTCCCTAGTTGGTAGTGGTATCAATTGCAACATATTTTTGCTTTTAAACACCATATCATCATATTAACACATTTTAGTAATAAATCAACGCGTAGCGCTTTTACTGGGATATGTAAACGTCATACAATGGATCAGATGGTATGATTTTGCTCAGAAATGGGAAGTTAACAATTGGAAAGTTGAAATTTTCAAATTGTCATAGATTCTTGTTTGAAGTAATTTGATAAATAAAGGCGGCATTATTATACCGTTGTTCAATTTTTGGCACATAACACTTTCATGTTTAACAATTTAATGAACATTTCCATTTTAAGTGTTATTTTCCCTAGTGTTACTAATGCTCTCTCCTACAACCGTTAATTCTTCAACTTATTCCGTGTCAACGAAGTCCTTTGAAATTTATTAAAGGGGGTCTGATGTTATACTCGAAATCTTTTACTGTTTACAGCACATAGCAATTCACGTTTACCGTTATTAAACAAATTCCATTTTGGCGCTAAAACTTACGGCTCGGAGTCTTGGCATAATAATATTTTCACGGTAGCCAACCACATCCAGTTCATTCGTTGTAAAGTTCAATCCTAATAAAAAGAAAATAAAAAGAAGTTTTTATACTTCATATGATTAGTTTTAGTACTACTATGTGTACTATTTGACTTTTTTTAATTCAGAAAAGATAAACAAAATGCATACTTAGTTGATAATGTAAGTTTTGAACGACATTATCAGATCGCATTCTTTCTGGTTTAAATACATCAGAACGGTATTCTTTACAAAAGTAAATAAATATGTATCGCCAAGATCAGGTGTGGATTACAAGTGTTTACATAACATAGGCATTTATTTTACAACATCTTTTAAACATTAAATGCGATATAATAATTGGTCTGAATTTTGCAAAATATAACATTTTTTTTATTGCAGCACATGAATGGCAACTTCCAAAATATACAAATTCATCATAAAATAAATTATCCGTACCTGAAGTTGCATTGACAATTACTTTATAACCCACTGCTGGACACTTCCACTCCGGTAAGTCTGACAAAACTAACAATGGAAGTATATATGCTACAGTAGGTCCTTGGTAAACTGGAAGTCTTAAAAGGTATATGTGTATTTCTTAATGTACATACTTTGTGGGATTTTTTTACAATGACCAAGATTAGAAATTAAAGAATTTTTTAATAAAACCGACATCCAATAGACCACTTTCGAGTTCATCCGTCACCGGAAAAAACTCGTCAATTATACGCGCCTTTATCACCGTCATTTTTGCGTTTAGGGGCGTCGTCACTTCCTTCCAATGTTGAGCGAGTGGTTGGAAAACTATAATTCTATATTGTACGAATTATTCGGCAAATTGAATTCTCAAAATTGACAATCAACACTGCTGTCATTAGGGAATTGTCAGTAAGTACCTACAGAGCAACCGTTATTTCTAGGTTATCCTGCACAAAGACGATCACTAAGACGCTTGATGAACGTAAATAGTGCAGGGATACAGGCGAGCCCCTCTATCTGGTAAGTGACGTCATAAAGGCGTGCATAATTGACGAGTTTTTGCCGGTGACGGATGAACTCGAAAGTGGTCTATTAAATATAACAATTTACTAAAAAAAAAAAAAAAAGGGAAGCATCTGTTCAGGTTACATGTTAAAGAATTCATGCTGATAAATGTAGATTAAAATAAAAAAAATCCGGTGTATTTTGAAATATACTGTTGTTTTAGTAATAGACAGACAGCAGAGTTGTTTTATGTTTATAGTATCCTATGTATTCAAACATGGCTATTATGTACATAACATAACGTTCTGCAAGACTACATCATTCTGTGTCTCAATACACTATTCTTACTTATTCCTATTCTTCAATTGCATATTGAGTAATAGATTTTACCAGAATAGTATGTATCTTTAATCATGTTACAAAATGTTAGAAATTATTATAAATTAAGGAATGTATCTCCCTCATGCAAAGCTCTGGTTCCTTTCACGGATTTGGCTATACTTTTTGGACCTTTTGGATTATAGCTCTTCATCTTTTATATAAGCTTTGGATTTTAAATATTTTGGCCACGAGCATCACTGAAGAGACATGTATTGTCGAAATGCGCATCTGGTGCAAGAAAATTGGTACCGTTAATTTTATTACTAAAATCTATATAAGACGTCATCGAATTTTGAATTCGATATTTTTGGTTTTCAATAAATCGAAGAAGAGTAAGCTTATTCTTAAATAACTTTGTTTCCTTTAACAGTGTACTTGAAATTTCCAAGAAAATGACAATCTTTTTAAGATGTATTAGATAAGTCATTGCGTATTTCATATTTCCTTTTCCATTAAAAAGTTCAAATTCATCTATTTTGCTTAATATTCATTTAAACATTTTTCCAAATAATAAAGTTTTGAAAACACAATTATTCACTCACCTAACGCCAAAAGTTGCTTGCAAAAACGTTGTAATGGCAGACAGAAACACAGTTGTTGAAAGCATCCGTGTTTTGAGATCGTTGTCATCGTCCCCACATACAGCTTGAGCAACCATTATTGCTGAGATAACACAGAATGGCAGTCCCATCAAAGTTTGCTTATAACACAATATCAGATGAGTAAGACAACATTTTAATTTTATTTTAAGATAGATAGAATGAAAGAAAATTATGGAAACTATGAGCCCTTAATTGGCGCTGGTTGCTGTCTGTCATAACTTTTTATCCTTTATTTTTTTTAAAATACATGGCACATATTTTTTCATTGAATTGTTTCTCATTTGATCACCCCCTTTAGAGCTTACTACACGGTATGCTCACTGCTTAAAGTGGTAGGGTGACCTCGTGTTGATTAATTCATGTCATTTAGTATCTGATGGATCATTTTCTTATTGGCATTCATAAAAAATCTATACTTTTATATGGTTATAGTTACATTAGATGTATGTTTCATTATAATATTTTATTCTGATTGGCAAACTGCATATCACGTGTTATTCCGTAAGCTGTTGCATTGCTCAATACAACTTTTCATGCATGATAACACGTGCTCCAACAATAAAGTGCACAGGTGAATTAATTAATAAAATATATAAAATTCGTGTTTTCATGATCATAGCTAAAAAATGTAATTATAAGTATTGAATGCTTCTTTTTGTAACTTTATAGGGTTGTAAAAGCGTTGACCGTGCGTACATTTTTAGAATGAAGCGCTTTCGATCCGCGCTTCATACAAAATGTACTTCGGTCAACGCTTTGACACCCCAATAAATTTACAAAAAGAAGCATTCAATTCTTAAATGTGAAGCTAATTATATTCTGCAGCAGGTTCATATGTATTTTAAAATAAGGAATATCGTAAATTGTTGCAAATTCAGGTTTTGTTCTGTTGAGATTTTGTTTAATCTGCTGGAAAAAGAACTTATCTTCATTTGTGATTAAATATTGAGGTGGTTTGCGCGCATGGAAATGAATAAAGGTCGTACGATGACCTCAGGATTTCTATTTTAATAAGTTGTATCTTTTGATGCCTGCCTCGTTGATATTTACCAAACATCTTCTTTTATTAATATTCACATATTTAAATTGAAGCGAACAATAAATTGGCAAAAATATTTGTGATCACATAAAAAGAACCTTGCCCTTAAAAATAGCACATTTAATAAAACAAATCTTTTGAAAACAGATCTGTTCTTTTACAGCGAATATTGTGTATGTTCAACGCTTTTTAAATAAATTATTCTGCCTTTTGCAATCCGTAGTCTAACTAGATTTCACTTATAAGTAACAGCAAGGATTCTGGTAAAAGATACAAAATTGATTCTGCTTGCAAATTATCTTAGATTGATTCGGCTCTCGGTGGGATTCCTATTACCTTAGATTGATTCGGCTCTCGGTGGGATTCGTATTACCTTAGATTGATTTGGCTCTCGGTGGGATTCGTATTACCTTAGATTGATTCGGCTCTCGGTGGGATTCGTATTGCCTTATCTTTAGTTTTCTATGTAGTGTTTTGTGTGCCTTTTTTTTTAACTTTTCGTTGGGGTTTTTTTTGGCGGTTTTCTTTCCTTGCCGTTTAATGCTTTTAATGATATATGAAGTTATGTGACATGGGTATTTCGAAAAGTATAACACAAGAAACGTTCAAACCTAGAAGAAAAAGCACAATGCAATGAAAAATAAAATTTAAAAAAATACTGAACTCCGTGGGAAATCAAAATTGAAAGTCCCTAATCAATTTGCAAAATCAGAAACTGAAACATATCAAACTAAGGATAACAGCTGTCAAATTCCTGACCAAAGGATCAAATATGGACTTGCATATTTCTTAAACATACCTGGAAAGCGAACAATATTGTCATTAAAATCGATGGTGTATCACTAACTCTGTACAATAGTTTCCCATGATCTTCTTCTGTTTCAACCTCTTTGTTGGCCGCAGCTTCTTGGTCTTTTGATAATGGTTGTATATTGACTGCTTCCTGTGGACTTGTCTTTTGTAAAGGGGCATCTTTCTTTTTTATGCGAATGTGGATACCCTTCAAGAAGAAAATTTAATCCAATTTTACATGATTCCACTTATTGATATCTTTTCTTTCTCATTGTAATTTTATTTACTTATTAAGTTCTGTCACTGTTCTATTTGTTCATAGTTTGCTATTTGCATTCATACCCCAAACCCAACTTTTTCATTGATATTGATTTAAAGAGTTATTTAAAGGAAGAAATGTCAACATTTAAAGTGAAACAAAGGTAAATCATTTGATTGACTGATTCTATCCACAAAATATAATTCCTTTGCAGGTAAAAACGATGATTTACATATATGTTTGATCTATGATATGAAATTAAACAGTCCTATCTATATCTATATTAATGTTTATATCGCTAATATGACAATCGGTGGTCTTTTGAGGTCAATTTGAAAGTTAATTACATGGCATCTAGACTGAAATACACTCGAAACTAAGTTACATATTATCGAGCTCATAAGCTTTTAATTGATTTACTTTAGACCTTTAATTATATGGATAAATGTTTATGAAATATGATAATTTGAGTTAATTCGGTGAATATGAATTAGACAGCTATTGCCCCTTAAAGATTGTAATTGCATCTATTTCGTTTAATGATTATCTTATTGTCAATATTACATTCTGATATTTAAATATCAGAAATTACTTTGGGATCAAATAACACTAATACTCGATAAGATAGGACATCATATTAAATCACTTGCATCACTTTTGTATGATAACAAGATTAACTATAAAAACTAAAATACAGTATTAACTATTTTTTTTTAACAATCGTACTACTAGTATATAGTGTATATGCAAAGTAAAATAATAAAACTAAGCAATCTTTAGTAAAATTCAAACGGAAAGTCCTTTATCACATGTCAAACAAAGTATATGTTGGGTTTATTTTACAAACCTTACTATATGTTTTGTTTGTTTTCCATCTAGTGTAACATTGTTTAATTTTACATTCTACTCCTTGAGTATTACAATATGAAATGTTCTTATATGAATTAGGAAATAGATTAGTATAAGGTAGGTCATATGAAACTTCAAATCGAAAAAAAATGAAACAAAGCCATATATTTTTTATAACTTAATGGCTAGTTTTTATTACAAAGCTTAGGTACATTATTTTTTTTTTTTGATTGTCCAAATTAAAAGGAAATTAACTTTTTTTCAACTGTTGGCTTCCAGACAAACAACTTGTCAATATGTTTACCGTGTTTGCAGTTACCTCAACGTGACCTATCTTGTAAACATCCGGTGACCGCAGTACGCAAGTGCAAGGGGGTAAATCAAACCCAGACAGAGTCAACAAACGTAAACATCACTCCGTCATCGAAATAAAGTGTATCTCGTTGTACATGTTTTACACGTTCTTACCTGAATATCCATGTTTCTTTGTTGATTGTTTACAAATATCACAATCGGTCAACTTCGGTTTCAAAACACGACCATCAACATTAACAACAATGACCGAGTGAAATATTTATTGTACGATTATACGATAAGAATATGTAACAAATGATAAAATCGTGCACAGAAGACTAAGTGTATGTTAAATACATGCATAGGACTTTAACATCTTGTTTCCAGATCTTGTTTATTGATCAATTGTATTATTATGTAAATGCTTTATTGTGACATTATTTAACCTAAAATTAATTAATGATAATCTTTACACTTAATGTGAAAATCAAAATCCTAAACAGATTAAACGAATGGATGAATACAACTGTCATACTCCCGACTTGGTACGGGTATTTTCTTATGTACGATTTGTGGCTTAAACCTTGTTGTATAGGTAGCTAACAACTCATTTGTATGAAAGTCGCATATAGTTCCATTATGTTGACAACAATGTATAAACAAAACAAACAGACTGTATAGATAAAGTTGTACAATATTGGTGTTTAGCACACTGTGATATAATCTTTATCACTATAATAATTAAAAGAGAAATAGATACTCTATTGACAAAGTACAGTAGCAAAAATAAAAGACAAGAATACAAAAAGTCCATAGGACAAAAACAGAATGACGGGATATGTAAATACCGAGCCACGCCAAAAACAACCATATTAAATAATCGAACAGAAAACCCAACAAATTAATGTGTTGAAAAATGTTTAAAAGGGAACTTCTCAACATTACGAATGATTGACAAAAAATGAAGGCAAATTTCAGAATTTGATTGCAGAAAAAAATAATTTATTTCCTTAAACTGAAATTGATAATATATAATTATTGTCCTTTTCAAAAGTATGATCTGTTGCCGCAATATAAAGGGTTGTCTTTTCTATACTGTATATGAATTAAAATATGCGAAAATAACATTTATTAGAATTTAAAAAATGTATGAATGCCAATAAAAAATGACCAAATGACATAAACGTTGGCAACTGTAACTGTGTACAAGAGTAAAACCAATACTTAATAGCAAGCTATAAAATGACATAAAATGGCAAATGCTATTTTCGTACATTTGTCCTTAATTGTATAGTTACACTTAAAAACGAGAAGGTCAAGTTTACTCACCGATGACATCTTGAGTGTTGCAGTGTTACTTTAAAGTTTTTATGGTACTTTTTTCGTGGTGCACTGGTAACAGACCAAATCTCTCATATCAGATATTTATATCAATGGGTCAAGGATTAAAAACCAAGGACGATATGAAAGTTACGAATACCACATATCTTAGTTACAATACAAGTAAATATTCAAGACCTTTTAGTTTTATTTGTAATGATAGTTTATTTATCTCATTATTTTGATAACGACATGGTCAACAGTCAAAGGACAATGACATTGTTTTTAAATATAAACTTAGTGTTACAGACATTGGGGCATTATAATTAAAGGTTTTCTCAATGACAAAGTATCTGGTATCTCTGATGCGGATCCAACACTTAACCAGGAAGTAAAATCCAGATACCAGCCATGGAACATGAAACCTGATAATCGGTTGACCTTCATTAGTCGATAGCTGATATCAACAATTAATCAGGCAAAAAGATGTTGTTAGTTCTATAGGTCCTGAGAGTATTTCTGGTCATTATTGGCTCACATTTGTCTTTACCATACAAAATATCATATGGGTATGAGTTTGCTTAGTTAATGCGATTCTCTGAAATGTTTGAGTTCAGTAATCTGACATGTAAAGACATTATTTTTTTAAGACACTATTAAAAAGTAAAAATAAAAAAATGAAAAAATATCAATACAGGGCCGGTGATAAAGCTTTAGTTTCTAATAGGTCAATAAATGGCAAATATTATTTGCCATGTTATTGAAGTATAATTGAATGGCCCAGTTCGTCTACATTACTGCTTGTATATTTTGTTAGCTGCCGAGTTTACGTTTTATAACACGAGAGTTATATATCAAAATCTAAACTTACAGATTTTAAAATCGTATCGAAAAATAAAATATATATCATGATATTTCTGTTGTAAATATTTGTACAGAACTTTCTGTTAACTGTTTTTATAAACAAACCCGATGAATTATTGAACAAGGGCATTTTTTAATTGTTGCACATTTTGTCATGGCCTTTGATTTATCTTATAGGTGTCGATTTTGCTCGTTGTTGAAGTAATATGGGGATCTAGTTTTGCGAATCTGGTGAATATTTTCCTTGTTTCCAATCATACCACATCTTCTTATTTATATAAAGTTTTTACTCTTTGTCATGCAACAATATCAGATAGCATTTTTTGAAACAAATACGCTTGCGTTAAGACAATGAGTAGGTATTCTCAGATATTTTATTCTTAGAAATGTAATCCGTATATTTTTACTTTTCTAGTCGCAGCGCTATTTCATTTCAAACGTTAGTCATAACCGGCAATGTGTGAACGGCGTATAACAGGTTTTGTCCAAATACTTCAGATGTACCTAAATGAAATCGCCTTTAACATGGGTAACATTTCAATTAAATACTTTTATATAATACATCGTTTTACTTTTGTTAAGTTGTAAAAATATCACTTCGCCAACAACATAGTTACCAACAAGCAAACACACCAAGATATTTTCTATTCATACATTACATCACCCGATATATAACGAAAAATAAATGTTTATAAAACAGATACATATCCTCATACTATCTCGTCAGGTCACTGTTACTAATGTCATATCTAATACGTCTAGGTAAAGGTAAGTGACAAATATGAATATATGTGTTGTACTTCAGATAGTTCAAGGATAACAAACATCACAAATTTTTTTGGAGAAGAAAGTTAATCATACATATAGGTAAATAAATATGTACAGGCCGCTCAATGGTTACCCGCGATAGTGACAATATTGTGTTTATTTCTAATATTTACAAGAAGGGAATTTTATAATGTGTTCACTATTAGCAGGCAGTTTGTCCCAGTTTTTGGTGGTGTTGCTTAGTCTTTAGTTTTCTAAGATGTGTTATGTTTAATATTATTTGTCTGTTTGTTTTTTTCATTTTAGCCATGGGGTTGTCAGTTTATTTTCGATTTATGAGTTTGACTGTCCCTCTGCTATCTTTCGACCCTCTTTGGTTGTAATTTGGTAAAATCTTCCGTAGTGTATGCAATTTATCAGTCATAACTAGGTTCGATAATTCCGTCGCTCCAGATTGGCGGATTAGGGTTCACTATTTGCCGACATTTGTGTATTTCTCGACATTTTATCAAATGTAAATGCGAATATTTAGTACTAGTTATTGCCGAAAGATTTCCTTCACTATGAAATCAAGCTCATATTTTCCAAGAGGATTATTTCATCAACTTTAATGTAGTTTGCGACCTCAATGAACATTTGATTTCACAAGTTGTCAAGATGTTTAGTAATTTAAAAGAAAAGACATTAATCATATCTGAAAAGATCATTACTACTAAAACACACAAGAATATAGATTTCGTTTACTGCTATTTTTGACATTTTTACCTACTATGTCTCTTTGATTTGCTAACTCATAGTTGTCAATATAATGGAATCTTATGCAACTGTCATACAAGTGAGAGGTTTAGCTAGCTATAAAACAAGATTTAAACCACCATTTTCTACAAACAGAAATGCCTGTACTAAGTCAGTAATATGACTGACGTTATTTTCTATTGTTGGATGAAGTTGAGATTGTCTATTTTGCTATTTGTTAAGGGACTTTTGGTTTTGAATTTTCCTCGGAGTTCGGTACTTTTGTAACTTTTCTTTTTATGTACTTCATCCACAGATATGTAAATAACATACCATCAGTTAACTTAAAGATGCTGGAATAAAATTGAGAATGGGAATGGGGTATGTGTCAAAGAGACAACAACCCGACCATAGAGCAGACAACAGCAGAAGGTCACCAACAGGTCTTCAATGCAGCGAAAAATTCCCGCACCGGAAGCGTCCTTCAGCTGAAATGTCTGTTAACTCTTTAAACACCTTGCAATTGTCTTGGGTTTCGAATACATGATAGTTTTACCTCTCAAAAAAGCAAAAGGGGGGATCTTTCTTTATTTTAAAATGATTTAAAAACGCCGCTTGAAGGAATGCTCAGTTGCTTAAATATATAAAGAATTGCTAAAGATTTGACTTCATAAATTCCGAAACAAATTGCTGAAAGAGATCTGCAGTTGAGTGAAACACGGCTCAAGGCTGATGTCACATCAGCTGGTTAAGTACTTAAAGCTTGCTCCCGAAGATTACGAATATTTTTTAAAATGAGATAATTAATTGAATATCTGTGTAATATTATCTAGGTTATCGTTATTTTAAAATTTAAAGCTTCTTTAGTTAAAAGTATGGCTGTAATATGCTTACCAATGAGACCACTATCTTCATAGTTCAAATGCTGTATAGGGGCCTTTGTCACAGAGTGATCGAAGTAATCGAACTAAAAGCTCGACACAATTAGATATTTTTTTAACACGTTCGCTGCGCTCACTTACCAAAAAGCTTAAGATTGTGACTCACAGCTGATATTTTACAATATCAATATACATACAACTTATTAATCGGTACTAATCGAAGTCTTAAACCATTCATAAACATCGTCGGAAGATGCAGATCTTTTATATCTTTTATGTCTGTCTGTTTTGTTAACACATCGTTATCAATATAATGGAATTTTATTCGACTGGCATACAAGTGAGAGGTTTAGCTACCTATAAAACCAGGTTTAATCCACCATTTTCTACTTAAGGAAATGCCTGTACCAAGTGAGGAATATGGCAGTTGTTATCCATTCGTTTGATGTGTTTGACCTTTTGATTTTGTCATTTGATTAAGGACTTTTGAATTTTGAGTTCACTATTTTTGTGCAAACTTTTCGATACGACGGTGAGAGAGGAATGTTTGACATCACGAGGAGAATAATTTACTTGATGCTCGTAAAGGAAACTTTTAACAATACGTGCTTAACCCGTTCACCGTAAAAGTTCATCAATAACGTACTCATGACCTCTTGACAGCATACATGTTTATTAAATCACAAATTTACTTTTCATTCGATCTACATAGAAAAGATCGTTAATATCTAGTGTATTTCTATCTCCTTATAAATGGTAATTAATATAGTGTATTGTTATCTCTACTAATAAGAGATTTTCAGATGACGTATTACATGCTTACGAATATTATTCATTTTCTTACTTTTTTTAAATTTTTTGTTACCTACCCCATTCTTTCCGAAAATGTATTTATTCTCCATTGGATAGATTAGCCAACATATGATCAGTACTTTGACTGTATATGCAAAGTATATATATATTTATTTGAACAGTTTAGGACTTCCGTTTAATATTAGTATCGTTAAGCTGGATCACGTCCGTGAATTAATTATACCGTTATGTTACGTGTTCGGGATCGGCTTATGTTTTGTAGATCTTCGAAGAATACATCCTTCGTACATAGTTGAAAAAGATATTAAATGTGCATTCAAAATCAAAAGTAGAAAATAAACTGACAACGTCATGACTAAAAAAAAAGACAAACAGACAAAAAAAGTGCAAAAACACAATATAGAAAACCGAAGACTCAGCAACACGAACCCAACCAAAAACTAGGGATGATCTAATATGTTCCAGAAGGGTAAGCAGATTTTGCTCCATATGTGGAACCCGTAGTGTTTACCATCGGTGATATGTCTAATTCGGTAGGCCACATTTAGGGAAAAGGGGTCGGAATTGTAGTTATGACAAATAGCACATATCCGTTGTAAATTGTGAAATAATTTTCGATAACGATCAACTAATTTTTGAGTGTGTCTGTAATATTAACGAAGGGATCATTTCAAATTCATGACTTGCAGAGAGGTATTAGCTACGATTGAGACATCAAGTCGAAATAAGATTTTATTTTGATTTCGATCAATAATAAAAGAGGAATATAAAAATAAAATTTAGCAATTATCAGTAATTAAGGTCCAATGTCGTCATAATTAGCTCAAAGCACCGGGAATGTATTTTTGGCTTGCAAGTTAATAATTCAATTCATTTGATGTCAACATTAAAAAATGAAACAAGAGAGACACCAGGAATAACGAATTCATTGAATGATCCGGCTCATAAAAATAATCATTCTTAGGCAGGTAAAACAATGTTATAAATCTATTTTTTAACTATAACATGATACCAACAAACCTAGAAAATCGCCAGTATACAAAAGCACGTGCTTGTCTGTTTATTCATATTTATGTTTATATTGGGTTATAAGACCAAAATACAGTGTTCAGATGTCATCCCAAGGGTTAGAAAATGTGTCTTGTTGTCTAAAATACGTACAAAATGCTGGTTCAATGTAAAAAGTAAAAACACAAAAATACTGAACTCCGAGGAAAATTCAAAAAGGAAAATCAAAAATCAAAAGGCAAAATCAAAAGTCCAAACATATCAAACGAATGGATAACAACTGTCATATTCCTGACTGGGTACAGGCATTCTCTAATGTAGAAAATGTTGGATTGAACCTGGTTTTATAGCTAGCTGAACCTCTCACTAATAGGTCTATGCATTGTTTTTTGTTTCATTTAGACTTTTAGTAATTTGAATATACCTTTTAGAATGTTATAAATCAAATATGAGAATTTTGGTCAAATCAGCAAAATATGAATTTAACATGGTTAGGTATCCATTCGACCGTTTGCAATGAGCAGAACCCATACTGAACGTTGTAGAGCTTGTCTACAGTCATAGATGCCTAGGGACAGAAAAAAGTCAGTGTTTAAATCATTTAAAAATCTGATGAACAGTTATTAAATGTAAACGACCACATCTAAACTAATGGCCTGCTTATAATATCGGGAGATAAAAAGTCTACCATTTATGGTAATTACCCGAATGTTTTCGAACACCATCTTAATCATAAAGTTCACCTGGTTTATGTAGCATCTGCATCAAATAATCAAATTGGACAAACTAACTTCAAAACTTGGTCAGTTTTACTCTTGTCATACAAGTGAGAGGTTTAGCGCTATAAAACCAGGTTCAATCCACCATTCTCTTGAAAATGATTGTATCTAGTCAGGAATATGACAGTTGTTGACTATTCGTTTGATGTGTTTTATCATTTGATTTTGCCATTTGATAAAGGACTTTAATGTTTTGAATTTTCCTCGGAGTTAAGTATTTTTGTTATTTTACTTTTAAAATTATTATTCAATAAATTGATTATTTGACAAATTTTGATTACTCTCTGAATTAAATCAAAGAATCTGTAAAATTATTTTAATTATTTCATTGATAAAATAACTAATCTGTTTTGTGGTTTTAATTTCAGGGGTTTTACAAAAATTCCATATTAAACAATGTGTGTTTATAACATACAAAAATGATATGTGTCACATATATCTGTATTTTAGTTAAAAAATTTTCACACAAAATGTTTTTGAATAAGCAAAGTTATAATTTTCGTATCAAGCTTTTCTTGAATTTGATCTAGTAGATACATGTTTGATTGTTAGAAAATACCCTTTCTGATATCAAAAACTAAAAATATTTAGAAAATTTGCCACTCATACCCCTTAATCTCTTTGCATCGTAAATCGTAGAGCAATAAACAATCTAAAGTTCTTTGATTGATAATGATGCGATTTATTTTGTTTGTCGATTAAATAGGTACCTTAAAATCCCAGGTGCAAGTTTGAAAAACATATGTTCCCTAAAAACGGAAAACAGCACTTTATAACTCCAATGTTTCCGAATCTCTTTTCTGTGTGTAATCAGGAACACTGTTCATATACATATATGACTATTTTTTTAAGATGTGTAAAGATGTTAATATCAGTAAAAATACAACTACTTCACGTAATTGTAGTACCTCCGAATATATTTATGGACCCATTTCCCATATTATAACAGGAGATCTTAACATCGTTCAAGACCGAGAGTTAAAATCATTCCTCAGTAAAGGACCTAAATATCGTCCCCCGTCAATTATTAATTGGAATGAGTGTCGTAATATCATCCACGACTCACTCCATACTTACTGTATAAAATGGATAAAACGGGGAAAAGCTGACAAAAAATCTTTGGACCCTTTTTTTAATTCAGTAATGAAGATAGTTGATATACGTATTCAACATTTTAAAGAACATTTTACTATTAACAATAACCACAATAAACCTATTTCTCGTATCAAACATAAACTAAAAGAACTAGACAAGAAATTTGTTTTTATCCCGGCCGATAAAGCTGCTAATAATATTATTATTGTTTGACGTAAATTTTACATTGAGGTTCTGAAAAAAGAAATCACCAATTCACCAACATTCCAACTGGTTCCATTTTCTTTTCAGAAAACGACATCTGTAACAAACATAAACTTTTAGCTACCGCTTTACAAGCAGAGTCAAATACAATGAAAGTCCCAACTATGTATTGGCTTCCGAAGCTACACAAAACACCTTACAAATACAGATTTATTTCGTCTTCAAGCCATTGTTCCACTACTAAATTGTCTATTCTTCTTACCAGCACACTTGGTACTATTAAAAACCTGATGATAAATTGTTCAAATGAGGCCTTCGAAAATAGTGGAATTAATTACTTTTGGGGTGTCAAGAACTCGTTGGAAGTACTTGATAAATTGCATGCTTATATTGGTGATTTTGAATCTGTTCAAAGTTTTGATTTTTCTACCCTGTATACCACATTGCCTCACATTCTCATTAAGAAAAAACTTACACACCTAATTAAATGGGCATTTAAAAAGTCAGAATGTAAATATATATGTTCAAACCCTTTTAGGTCATTTTTTAGTAGCAATAAACAAAAAAACTATGTCAATTGGACATGCTTTGATACTATATATGCCCTTGAATTTTTACTAGATAACATTTTTGTTCGCTTTGGGGATTCCGTATATCGTCAGATTATCGGAATTCCAATGGGGACTAACTGTGCACCACTTATTGCGAACCTGTTTTTGTATTGTTATGAGTTACAATTAATGACAAAAATAAGCAAAGACCCATCGAAACAACATCTGATAAACAAAATTAATAATACTTTTAGATATTTGGATGATATTTTGACTCTCAATAATGACGTCTTCAGTATGTATATTAAAGAAATTTATCCTGTTGAAATTACTTTAAATAAAGCTAATACTAACAATGACCACTTCCCTTTCCTCGATCTTGATATCTATATCACTAACGGAAAGCTGAATACTAACATTTATCATAAAAGAGATGATTTTTCATTTCCTATCGTTAATTATCCATTTTTAGATGGTGACGTTCCCTTGTCACCATCTTACGGTGTTTATATATCTCAACTTGTACGATTCACTCGTGTATATAACAATGTTTTAGATTTTAACGAGAGAAATTTATGTATTACTGAAAAATTATTACACCAGGGTTTTCGATATCACAAACTATTCAAAACATTTACTAAATTTATCATCGGTGTAAGGACATCATTCGTAAATATAGCTCAACATGCAGACTTATTATACGGTCAGGTATTTCACATCCATTTTTTTATGGAAATATTCTTTATAAAGCACAAAGGTGTCAGTATTCACCTCAAAAACTAACAAAACCTTTGAATAGACTTATTAAGAAGGGATATAATTACGATACTGTTGTCAGGTCATTAAAGATTGCATATGTTGGCGTTAATATTGATTCACTTATAGGTGTCTTTGCATCGAAACTAAACACATTTATTCAAAAACCAGTTGTTGGCATGACACGGGTTATGTTCTTCTCATATATGCTATGATGGTCTGATACTAAACCCCTAACGGGAAGGATTGTGCCTGATGTTCATATAATGAAATCATAATCTTTCAGTCAGTTTAATTGAAGTCTGGAGCTGACATGTCAGTTAACTGCTAGTAGTCTGTTGTTATTTATGTATTATTGTCATTTTGTTTATTTTCTTTGGTTACATCTTCTGACATCAGACTCGGACTTCTCTTGAACTGATTTTAATGTGCGTATTGTTATGCGTTTACTTTTCTACATTGGCTAGAGGTATAGGGGGAGGGTTGAGATCTCACAAACATGTTTAACCCCGCCGCATTTTTGCGTCTGTCCCAAGTCAGGAGCCTCTGGCCTTTGTTAGTCTTGTATTATTTTAATTTTAGTTTCTTGAGTACAATTTGGAAATTAGTATGGCGTTCATTATCACTGAACTAGTATATATTTGTTATGGGGCCACTTGAAGGACGCCTCCGGGTGCGGGAATTTCTCGCTACATTGAAGACCTGCTGGTGACCTTCTGCTGTTGTTTTTTTCTATGGTCGGGTTGTTGTCTCTTTGGCACATTCCCCATTTCCATTCTCAATTTCATCTTTTCCCATTTTCTTAGTGAACATTTAAAAGTGTTAATTTATAGTATGGTTTTATCTTTTGTAAAACAGTTAGATCATTTACTGGTATATTGCTATATTTTACAAAATTTTCCCTAATGTTAAATAAGCTATTAAAAAATCAGCCAAATTCACAAATATTATCGATACGACTTCTTTTTTTAAAGTGAGGAAGTCACATATTGGTAAATAATTGGCATATCACCATAAAACAATACACAGATTACAGAGCGAATGCAATCTTAATTTGTTATCAAAGGCATGGAATAATTGTTTAATTATAATAAATTTGATTGTCCTACCGTCTCGTCCTTAACAATATCCGCATTAGCTAAATCAAATCCCGTCAAAATATTCCCTTTACTTGACAATCGGCGGACATATCCCATAGAAGCATCCATCATTAAATGGGTTATAGTTGGATGAATCTGAAGGTAGTTGACATGTATGAAGTGCAACCTATTTTTATTATATATGCGGGACCTTGTACAATGACCGTTAAAGTTAACCGAAGCTTGTCGAATTAATGATATAGAAATAGCAAACATAAAGTGGCCAGAAGTAGTTGTTCAGAAGTTGAAAGCTTTATGTGTTCATTTAATGACTTTTAGATATGAAGATTGGGATAAAAGTGAATATGAATTTTAAACAAATCCCCTGCAGCATATTTTAGTATAGGTCTACCATAGAATATATAATAAAAGAGATAAATTTTCCCTGTATATATTTCACTCACTGGATTTAAATCTGTTTGAAATTAAAAAAAAAGTGAATAAAAAACTTCACAAACGTCTTCATATCTAAAATGTAATTCAGGGTTACGCATTATTGATACAGTTTTGATAATAATAACAAAATATGCATATGATTGATACATTTTGCTTTAAATGATAACTTTACAAAATTACAAAACATAAATTTATTACGATTTGAAACACATAACATTGCTCTGCTTCCAAAGAAAGTCGATTTCATTTTCGAAATTACCAAAATATTTATGCATTGCATATTTTACGTCGATACCTCTGCTGGTGGACTATCAGTCCCCGAGGGTATCATCAGCTCAGTAGTCAGTGCTTCGGTACTGACATGACTAAACAAACTTTACTAAAATTGTCCGTTTTTAAATTTTGAAATTATTATGAAACTAAGGTTTCAACTCCCTCAGGCAAAGTTGGCTTTAGATGAATTTGGCTTTTTATTTTAGGTATTTTTAACATATAGCTCTTCAACGATTTTCGGTACTTATACCTCTTCGGATTTCAAATGTTTGGTTTGAGCGTTCCTGATGAAGGTAAATCCAGAAAAGCGCTTCGGACGCAATAAATTATTAAACGTGTTGTTTTATATTTTTACCATGCTATGGCTAATTTACTTGTTCAGCATTACGTCATATGCATGATGATATGAAAACATCAAGGTCCACACAGAAAACTATGAAACTGTGAAGTAGAATAAAGATTGGTTGCATTTTGACAAATAGTGTACCTTCATTGATGTCCAAGACAAAATACTTAAGATAAAATGTCAAAGAAGACTCGCTTAACATTACAACCGTTTAAGTGTCGCCATGCATACTTTATAGAAAAGATAGATATCTTGTAACTTGATCTCCGTGTGTCAGTTATGATTAAAGAAGCAGAATAGTAAATAGTAAAGTAACGTTTAAGTACATTTAAGTGCCTGTTATAAATATACACACTGCTAAATACTTTTGTCTGTAGTTCATCCATTACTCTCTATCGTCATGTACCAGTGAACTTTAACATTTGAAAGTATCGTATGTACTATTTCCAATAAATAAAAGTGGATACCGATGTATTGATTGATGAGTTGTTGATTTTTAACGTTTTTTTTTGACAAGTTCATTTTATGAGCATTCCTATTTGTTTTTTCCCATCGGTGTAATCAAAAAATATACAGATATAATACCAAAAGAAAACAATGAACGATACTGTGCTAAAGTATTATCTTTTCTTAAATGGAATATTAAACATTGGTTGAATATCATATTTAAAGTGTCATTTTACTTTCAGGTATATTTTTGTATTGGAATGGTTGTTCGACTGTCATGTTTCATCTGACCTTGACTACATTTTCGTTGTTGATTGAACAATTTTTACTAAAAGGATTTGATCTATTCTCAGATAGTACAAGCTATAGAGCCACTAAATTTGTCCGTCTAGCATGTTTCATTTGACGTCGACCTCACCTTCATGGTTTATTGAACAATGTTAAGGTTTTGTGGTTTGGTATAATTTTGTGATGTGTTATACAAAGGTTATTAAATTATATTTGGTGTATGGGACAATTTCAAGGTAAACATGTTTGTCTAGCAGGGAATATATAACCTTGACCTCATTTTATAGTTCATTCATTAAAGTTTTTATAATTTTGTCAGTTTTTTAGAAATTTTATCATATATAAGCATTTCCTTTTAGTCTACATGTTTATGTTTTTCTATTATTTGTTATTTTTTTAGATGCATAAAAAGCCAAAACAAAAGAGACACCACTTTATTGTCTTTACATTTTATGAGAGTTTTTTTTTCTTTCATTTGTTTGATGTGTTTGGGCTTGATATGGAACATTTCGTTTTGAATTTAACTTAAAGTTCGGTATTTTGTGGACTTTTTGACTCAAAGTCCCGAGTAATACCTCAATTAGGAGCGACACGTCTCATACCACTACAAGTTTAAGATTGTTCATATCAAAGGTAATGAATGAACAAGAACAATTTGATTTGATGTTCAGTTGTTGGGGAGCAATAACAAGAAAAACACTATTTTGATTGTGAATATTTATTCAGGTCTTTAAGTATGCTAAACGTTAAATTAAGGTCTTAAATAGTTCTATAAACAACAAAAATGTGGAGTTATGTCCCTTTCTCTGCAAACGTGTAATTTACATTCTCTCTGGTGTTGTAACCTAACCTATGTAGTATATATTTTTCAAACCATATGAGTATTTGGATCATATGCGTAAAGTCATAACACTATGTGTAAATTCCATAAGGTTTCTAAGTTATTTAACATTTTTACTTATTTGGACTGATTTACATGATTATTGACATAACATTTTACTCACGAGTTAAAAAAAATAAAGTAAACACATGTTTACGTGGTAATTATCGTTTACCATATATAATTTATGTGGTATGGTTGCCAATGAGACAACTGTCCACAAGAGACCAAAATGACACAGACATTAACAACTATAGGTCACCGTACGACCTTCAACAATGAACAAAGTCCATACCGCATAGTCAGCTATAACAGGCCCCGATAAGACAATGTAAAACAATTCAAACGAGAAAACTAACTGCCTTATTTATATAAAAAAAATGAACTAAAAACAAACATCTAACACATAAAACAAACAATCTTCGTCTTCGACTTTGGAAAACACATTCAGTAATGCGTTAACAGTCAATAGTTTTACTTACAGGCACGTATATTTCTTTTAATGTCTAAAATTGTGTTTATCAAATTGTCTTTTTTAAAGGGGAACTAGCTGTCAAATTCATGTTCACCAATTTGACTCATTTTCTCATATTTTATTTATAACAATGTAAAACATATTTCCAAACTATCAAAAGTATAAAATAATAAATTTAATGGCCATGAGTTCATGATCAATAAGATTGAGCTTCGTTTCGTGAGAATTTTAGCAATGACGCCATCTAATTAAATTTCGAGTTGACCTTCTATGACCATATAAGCGATGTAAACATAAACATAGATATAAAAAGATTAAGCAACTCGTGCAGTTGGACTTTTATAGGTCTATTAAATTTTGTATTATAGATTTGAAATTTATGTTTATCGTTGTTTATTCCTAAATAATAAAAAAAAATTTTGATCGAATCAGTCAATCAAATTATTTACCTTTGTTTCACTTTCAATGTTGACATTTTTTTCCCCCTTTAAATAACCGTACACGGACAATGCATGCGTTATTCTATCTCTTTCTATGGGTTTGAATTGGAGTTCACATGAATACAGGTTTAATGAGGTCGAGTTATTCACTTGCAAGTGAATAAGTCATTATCAATTTTTAATAGCTTGATTTGACAAAATTGAACCATTTTAGCTGGTGAAAGGGAATAATTAGTTCACTGTTTTACTTTCATTAATGATTGAACAAAAAAATCCTACTATAGGTTTTTTATACATCTCGTAGCTAGTGACTCTTTAAGTCTCAAAAGTATGACGGCACATATATGCTACTGCTTTGAATGGTCGTATGAATAAGAAACAAGAACACACCAACTAAGTGAAAATAAGAAGAAATTAGAAGTTGTAAAACAAGAATGTCATTTATATATACCAAACTTTTTAATCGAAAGACACATTTAAAAGGTTATTCCAGCAACAACTTAACGTGCACACGGAGAGCATATCTAAAGGATTGTATTACCCATTAACAATATATATTGCTAGAGATTCAATGTCAAAATGTAAATTCTATTAAACCTTTAATGAATTTGTACAAAATGGACCATTCAGAGATTCTAGAAAAATAGCAAAACTTACTGTTTTAGGATTTGACATTATAGGTGCTAATCATGATAAAGGAAAATCTAATATTGTGTGATTCCAGAAATAACTCATTCAAAGAAAGATAAAGAAACCTACAATCACCATCTTTAACAACAACAAGAAATGAAAGGTTAACAGTTCAAAAGTTAAATCACAAAAAACTGAATTCCGATGAAAATTCAGAACAGAAAGTCCCTTATCAAATGGCAAAATCAAAAGCCCAAACACATCAAAGGAATGAATAACAACTGTCATATTCCTGACTTGGTATAGGTCAAATTATATGAATGGTGGACTCTGAGATCTATTCGATTACAGTAACATAAAGTTTATTTTCATGCCATTCTAGAATAAAACCAAAAAATTATTTGAATGAAGAAGTAAAACATGTAAAATATGAGGTACAAAAGTTCAAAGATACATCTTGTGAATTACATTCTGCAAACCTTTCTGAAAAATGTAAATCACGTAAGCAATTTAGGGGCAGAGGCGAATATAAAATTGGAACGAAGGGACAAATAAACACCGAATCACTTAAACCTTCGCTTCAAAAAGCAGAGGAGCGTTTTCAGTCTTTCTAACAATCAAAACATCGACGGAACATCCCGACCAATTCTAATAATTCTAACGGTTAGTCAATGGAAAAGCATATATAAAAGTGTCTGCTGGTGTAGATATGTATAATAGGGTAAGGAGTTGTTTAACTAACGTCTTACATGATTCGAGATTTTTTTTAATTTCAAAGAGAATCTCAAGCTGTGTTGATTTATCAAAATATAAATAGATGGGTCCCATAGTTGATAGATGGTCTAGCGGAAAAATCAACTATCAAAAAATCAATTATCAGATAACATGTTTTGAAAACATTTATTTTTATTTCTAATAAAAACACTATGCGGAATTCAATTAATGGTATGTATTTGTAATATAATCGTTTAACAATACACCAGTTACAAATAGAATACTGTATTTTTAATATAATCGTTTAACAATGCACCAGTTACAAATAGAATACTGTATTCATTTTAATTTAAAAAAAGCAAGTATTAATTCTTTTTTTTAAGTCTTGCAGAACTCTTATATATGCAGGAACTTGGACACTGATTACCAAAAATAGTCAATTTTGATAGAATGCTGTCGAATAAACCCCAAGTATATCAACAATTGAAAGTGTTATACATGCATTGAATGAAATATGAATATGAATATTGGGATTACAGCTATTCTATTAAAGCATGCAAAACAAAACTTTGATCGACTTACTTGCTCTGTTTGCTTGCATGTTTGTAAACAATAGGTAGACAGAGTGTCAATATATACTGGGATTTGATTAGACAATAAAAACTGACATGAATGAAGTAAATGTTTATTGTCCAATCAAATTCCAGTATATAGTAAACAGACTATATACCTGTTGTTTACAAACATCCAAACAAACATAGCAAGCAAGTTGATTATAGTGTGTGATAACATTGTGTGAGGGAATTCGACGTTTGCTGTACCACTGTTCACTCCAGCGCAATTTATGACAATACCACTGTATCAATCAGAATGATTTTTTTTGCAGTGTTTTAAGAAATGATTTTACTTTGTTGTCGCGTATTATTCGTGATACATACAATGTTTTAAAAAGGCGAATTTTCTGTATAAAGTCAATGATTATGTTGACTTTTGAAGGCCAAACTTTTTACAGCCTTAAATACGCAAATAAAAGATCCAAAAACTATACCAATACAGAATGACATGTTTATGAAATTATAGCAAATCTATTGGTTAATAAATTTTTATTCGTTGTTGCAAAATAATGAACTTAAAATATCTGACATTTTCTCCCTACCCAGTTTACCCCTATACATTTTTATGATGTGGACTGGTCATTGTTATTGAATCGTAGGCAATTTGATTGGATTAAGTTGTTATTAGTTTACCTTCAAACTTGTTTATGCCTTTCATACATGACTATTGATTAATTAGAACGTGCATGAATGTGTACGGTAACTAAAATTACCTTCAAACTGGACACTGGACGAGTCAATATTATGTTTTATCAATGAAAGTTAAGGTATGAAAGGTAAGAATTGCCACTTCTTCTATTTTCCCAAAATTTTCTGAATACACAGTTGAAAGATTATTTTTTAAAAGCCTATTGTGGAGATAAAAGAGAAAGTTTACAAATAAGACGTTTTGTTCCATTAAACAAGTCATTTCTTAAGAGAAATGCCGAAATAAATTTTACGCACGACTACGGCAGGTAAAATTATTATTTATCATAACAAAAAAAAGCATTTTTCAGTCTCATTGGAAAGTGTTAATTACAATTAATTCCAAACTTAAGAAGTCAGTAAATAAAGTCAAAATATGTTCGATCTGCCTATTTCTGGACATCAAAAGTCAATACGATCGTTTTAAAGTCAATTTCGTCTACCTCACAAAATCTTGTTAGGCACTATAATGGTTTGCTTTGCATGCTTTTATAGAAGAAGTGTAAAACGAATATGAATTATAAAAAATTCCCTGTAGCATATATTTACCATAATACTTTACAAAAGAGAAGTGTCATTCTTCCGTAAAACTATTTCATTTACTGGATCAAAATTTGAAATCTACTTGAATTTGAAGAATCTTATAAGACACATTACAGATTTTGTAACATCTTAAACATTTAAAGGATTTCAGAGCTACGCGTTGATAATTTTGCATTGACGAACATCCGTTGTTCACAATAATTATCTACTAGTATTTGTATCTGAAAGATTAACATTGCTTTACCTATAAATAATTTCCATTCATTTTTGCGATAATTAATGAAGAAAAAAATCCGCAATTTTTTTTTTATTGCGTTTAGGTTAAACTGTTCAGAAATACGTTATAACGTTATTTTAACGTCAAAATATACACATGAAGCTAATAAACAGTCAAGTTTAGTAAAGATTGGTTGCTTTTTGATAACAAGCGTATCTCCATTGATGCTCAAGGTCAAGTAAATTCGAACGTTCTTCTAATATAATGCTAAATACTTTATTTAGTATATCAATTCACACGAAGCAGCGAACTTTAACATATACAAATACCGTATCTCTTTCAAATTTATTTTTGAATACATTGATTGTTTAGTTGTTGGTGATTTTCGTCATTTTCAGCACACATTGCTTTAGCATGACGGTCAGTTATTTGTGAGCAGTGTTATTTTCGATCAGTGAAATAACTTAATATTATTAGAAGAGCCTACAAAGATAATAGTTCATAAAAAACTTAACTCAATAAAACTGACAAAATATCGAGAAAAAAACAACATACATTGCATGTATAGATAAAAACAATAAAAGTTTAACAAAAATAACGAATCCCAAGCTAAATTCAATAAGGATAAGCCAAAATCAATAGTTTGACTTATCAACCATGGAAAGAATGGACACTTCTTTTAATTTCCAGATTTGGTACAGTCATTTAAGAAGATAAAGTTAAACCAGGTTTTAAAGCTAGCTAAACCCCCACCAGTATAACAGTTGTTTAAAGTTCCGTTATATTGACACAATTAGTAGAGCAAACAAATAGACATTATAGTCATTTGGTCTTTTGTGGGGAGTTGTTATCATAGGCAATCATGCCACATCTTCTCATTTGGATTAAGCAGCCAAAACTGTGTCAACATACAATACAAATGACTAAATAATTCAAACAAGCATGCACAAAAAAATCAATTAAAGACGTAAACAAAAAGGTTAATATTTTTAGATAAAATATAAAAATAAAGGACTTATAATGCCCTTTCAGAAAATTTGGGTTATGGGACTCATTTTATTGATACAAAACAAATTGGTAGACTTTTCTACACATTCCTTTATAACGTAAACCCGATTACTTTCTATCTTTTTTATAATCGAAGATCGAGCATTCCTGAAATACACCCGATTTATCCTAAGTGACAAAAAGAGGTTATTACAAAATAGCAGTTACATCATTTATATGCTTTAAATATATATATGAATTAATCTAATTCTACTTAAAACAGTCAGTACATTTGCAGAATTCAATATGATAAGACATTTCAATGTTATTGCTTTTCTTTATCTGGCGTTAATTGCTTTCTGCATTTATAATTTTCTGGTGTGTATTTCGGAAATATCGGAAGATATTTCATACAAGGTATTTTATCGAAATATTTCGTAAATATTGGGATTTCGTAGACATCTAAATCTTCCTCTATCTGAGACTGTGTATCAACTGATTGACTTTCTCCTAGTGCCCAAGCAGCTAACCCGCGCTCTCGTTTAGTTCCTATAAAACATACAAAAAGGCATGGACATTTGATAAATAAACATACGCTAAATACGTTCGCACTTTATGATGTTCTTTCACTAAATAATTCAAAATTTGGTGACTACGTGGAACGCATCTATCCCATCGAGCAAGAGATAGATACCACAGTCCACAGATACAGTTAAGTCGGCCTCATATCTTGACTTACATCTAGAAATTGACAATGAGGGTCGGTTGAAAACAAAACTTTACAACAAAAGAGATGATTTTAGCTTTCCGATTGTGAATTTTCCATTTCTAAGTAGCAACATTCCAGCAGCACCTGCACACGGGGTATACATCTCCCAATTAATACGATATTCCCGCGCTTGCATTTCCTATCATGACTCTCTAGAAAGAGGGTTGCTGCTGACAAGGAAGTTATTAAACCAAGAGTTCCAATTGGTGAAGTTGAAATCATCCCTTCGTAAATTTTACAGTCGCCATCACGAGTTGGTTGACCGTTATGGAATAACCGTTTCACAAATAATATCGGATATGTTCCTTGCGTCGTAACTACAATCCCTTTCCCTTTCATGAATGTGACCTACCGAATTAGACTATTTACCGGATTTGTTATCACATAAGCAACACGACGGGTGCCACATGTGGAGCAGGATATGCTTACCCTTCCGGAGCACCTAAGATCACCCCTAGCTTTTTTTTGGGGGGGGGGGGGGGGGTTCGTGTTGTTTATTCTTTAGTTTTCTATGTTGTGTCATGTGTGCTGTTTTTTGTTTGTCTTTTTCATTTGTAGCCATGGCGTTGTCAGTTTGTTATAGATTTATGAGTTTGACTGTCCCTTTGGTATCTTTCGTCCCTCTTTTATGTCGCTGGGAAATGGGTTGAAAAAATAATAACCTTTGCCATTGTCAGGACTGCAATAAAAGTGTTCTTTTATTCAGTATAATGTTTTGATTTTGAGATTTGTGTGTAATGTACATCCATCCTATATTACTTCTGTTTTAAAGTCTCGTTAGCAAGGTGGAAGTTAAACAGTTAATCATTTACAGTGTATAGATTACCCATGCCAGACACTTGGTTGTCGTATGCGTATCAATATTGACAGGCCATATGGTTCCGAATTGGGTTAAAGAGAATTCAACGATTATTTATCATTAATCAACTGTTGTCTCTGTATCTTTTTACGGTTTATTTTTATCAGGAAAACTAAAATCCAAAAATTTTGAGGGCATGCTAATGGTATCTAAATTCTTTAAGCTGTAGTATAAGCCTAAGATAGTTTGGTTTACAATGACTGAGAGTAATGTTTATTATTCCGAACATTTAAACATGTATCATTATTGTTGTTATCGATAGCATTCTGTTGCTAAGTAGTTTGTTTTTGCTAACTGTTTTTATTGTACGTTCTTTTATGCATCTGTTTGATGATATGAAAAGAAGAGGATTGTTTTCTCCCTCCACATGTATATGTCAAACAAAGCTCATACACAGTTAAAAAGGAATACATCATAAATGATCATTTGTTTTTTTCCAAACTTCCAAGATATGCGCAAAATTAATTTTTCGTTTACCTTTCAGAGTGTTGTCAAGAATGAAAGCTACGAAACCCCCAAAGAATGAGGGGTTCGTAAGAGTCATCATTAGAAATTTGTCGAATTCATCATTGCCTGCAAATAAAAATGCATCTTAATTACGAAAGCATGTTTATGTGGGTTATTTCTCTAATAAAACACAAAGACATTTAATTGCAAAACCCTAAAAATCTTTTGCATCATTTTCAATATGTGTGGGTCTTTGCATCTCCCAAACATTAGTGATGTTCAGTAATACTTATATACATGTCTTTTACTTACATAGTATCTTCCTGTACTGCACATGATCATACTTAAGCTAGAATACGTTAAGCTGTTTATGAGTTTGATGACTGACATTATATACACTTAAGGTGGCTCGGGCCTATTCGAAGTTTCTATCAGAAGTGCCGTATTTTTGGTTATTTTATTCTTTAAACAAAATGAATCAAATTGGTCGAAAAAAAAATAGGGGGTCACGGACCATTTAAGCTCAAAATTTTACTTTTAAACAGGTATGTAAAAGGGGCCATTTTTCAATGAAATGATAGGGAAAATAGAGGTGTTGACATATTTTTATCGGAATTACAAAAAAACGTTCTATGACAATTGGTCCAAAACTGTAATATGGAAAGCTGGAATATAGCTTCAAAGAATGAGTCAATAAAAAACATAGGTCACCGATAAGGAAAAAAAAATATTTTGCCTTAAAACCCAAATTTTGGCGGTAAAATGGTGAAAATGGTTAAAATGTCATTTTGACCCTTTAACAAATACGGATAATAACGAAAATATTCTATAAGTCACATAACAACAATGATTTAACATTTCTAATCAATCAAAATACTTAGAAAAATTATGTCAAATTTACGACAAATACTTTTGTAATTCATGCGTGAAATTATGCGCAGTCGAATAGTCCCGAGCCACCTTAAGTTAATACATCAGTATCATTTAACCTTAATTTCGTATAAAAAACTTAAGGTGGTACCCAACAATTTAGCTAAAATTAATTTGGGTCGTTTAATTTTCTTAAAATTTTGACAAAGTATTTACTTTGACCCTTTTACAAAAATATAAAAAATTTTAAAAAATTTGAACCAACCGTTTTATCAGCAAAATTACACTGGTTATATAGCAGTTTGACAAACACTTGTTTTGATCATTGAGAAGCTTAATATTCCCTTAACAACAAAACGTAATTAAAACGTTTAGTTGATTTTACAGAGTTATCTCCCTGTAGTGTAAGGTACCACCTTAACATATTCTTTTATGTATACCTCGATAACACATACAAGTGAAAAATTACCGAACTATACTAGTTAACATATATATGCATTGTCATCATAATCTTGACATGCATTTGAGCAAAAAAAAAAAGAAATAATGCCTGTTTTATGTATTTTTGGCTTAAACGGTGTGGATTTCGAAGTATAGAAATCACAAGAAGTATTACCTGTCTTTATAGCAGTTGAATTCTCTTTCACCCAATTTGGCACCATGAGACCGGTCAACATTGATACACCAACGACAGCCATGTTTCTGGTTAAGTTTATATCTACAAACTGTAGGTACGACAACATAATTCCAATAAAAAGTCCAAAACTTAAGATACTTGATCCACCTAAGACGGGATATGGTATGGTCACAAAAACCGCACCCAGTTTACCAATGACAGCACAAATCACTAGCTGTATAGCTAACATCTGGAAAACCCTCCTACTGGCAACCTGTACTTCCGACATAAATAAATAACAAAATATGCACATCATTTTTACCAAATAAACGGACCTGCAAGTGTTTTATTGGAAGGATAGATTCTTGAATGTTGAAGAAGTAAATAATGAAACCTCGGAAAAAAAAGTTAAAGCACGAAAAGGAGTTCACGTGAAACCTTTCACAAACATGGAACTCAAAAGTCATGTTATAAAATAAAGTAACAAATGATTTATCATAAAATTAATATTTTGAAAGATTCTCATTGGGATATAAAATATTGTTAGTTCGTTGGAAAGAGTTTGATATAAGGTTAATATTTAATATAAAATACAAGATAGTTATACAAGTGTGTGTTTATTACTTTTTAGTTTTACATATCCTAGTCATACCAATGAGTCCTATATTGTTACTGTATGTAGTTGTGGCATGCCCTGCTCCAAAGAATCCAGCAATCATGGACATGAATCCTTCCATCATTATTCCTCTGTTCATAGCAGATAATGGCGGAGGCGGAAGATGAGACAATCTCGCACATGCGTAATAATCAGCAATAGATTCAATGACTGATAATAAAGTAGCTAAGAAAAAAGCCAGGAATATTCCAGTGTTGAATTCTGAATTTCCAAACTGACCTGAAATCGATAATTTTTTGACCTTTCTGACCAATATGGAATAACATACTTCATAAAGTGTCTGAAACAACGTTTCATAGAAGATCTTCTGCAATCATATCAATTTTTTTATTCTATTTACAGCTATTGCTATCTGAGAAGCACTGTAATCACCCCCATGTTTTTGTGAGGTTTTTGTTGCTCAATCGTTAATCTTTTTAAGTAGTGTTTTGCATATGACAGTTGTTTTCATTTGTTTGAGGTGTTTGAGCTTTTGATTTTGCCATTCGATAATTGACTTTCAGTTTTGAATTTATCATGGAGTTCGGTATTTTTGTCATTTTACTTTTTATTTTATTTTGTAGATTTGGTTTTCTTTTCGTCTTTTCGTCTTCCTTGTGTTTTTTTTTATGATGTTGTCAGTTTCTTCTCAACTTTAATGTTTTAATGGTCCCTTGGTATCTTATATATGTTCCAATTGTCGTAACCACTATCCCGTCCTGTTTTCATCGAATGTGACCAACCGAATTAGTCGTATCTCCGGGTTTGTACTTACATCAGCAAAACGACTGGTGCCACTAAAGGAAACTAGATGTGCTAACTCGTACAGAGCACCTATGATCACCCCCGATTAGTAGTCTGGTTCGTCTTGTACAGTCTTTATTTTTCTATGTTATATTTTGTTTTACCTATGTTACTCTTTCGGTCGGTTTTCTTTTCTTGCCATGGCATTGTCTGTTTGTTTTCGACTTATGAGTTTTAATATAGCTTTGGTATCTTCAACTTCTTTTTTTACAAACGTTCAGTTCAGTTATTTCAAATCTATGAGTAAGTCGATATTAGGGACTCAATATTTCTTACTCAAGTAAGAATAAAAACTATGATATGCTGTTTACTAAATGTTGATTACTTACCAGGATAAGGTACAGTCGCCCATGGCGTCCTTTTTATAGTATCGGCTCCAAAGTCAGTCCTAGTTTTATACTGCTTGTCATTTGGATCAGAAGTCAGTGCGCCTGCGTATGTCAATATACCACATACACTCCAGCCAATCAAAATTGCAAATAAAATCTGAAAGAGTCATTTGTGTCTGAGTTCAAAATAAACTCGTGATTTTTCCAGCCTAGGATTTATGTACCACTTTCTGAATAATGAAATAAAATGATAAGTTAAATATATTCTATTGTAGTATATGCTTTGAATTAAAGTTTTACACAATTCATGAAGTGGATATATTCGTTAATTTCGAACATTAAAACAGTTCAAAAAATTTACATATGAAAAATGTTGAATTATTAGCAAACCTTTTCAGGAGTCAGTATTTCGATTGTTGCATGATTTATAACAGCATTCATCTATTATAAATTAATAATTATTAAAAAATTAAAGTTCCAACTCTTTTGGCAAGTGGAATTGTGCTATTGTTTCTCTGTCGCTTTTGGTCATAAAGCTTCTTAAGTATGTAAGTTAAAAGGCCTTGGTGGTTAAGTGGTACAAAATGTTCATCTAATGTATCACTAGCCTGTCACCACTGAGTTTGTGCGTTCGAACAGACATCTTGACAGCTGCACACCGTTCGACTCTTAAATGACTAGGAATGTCAATTTTCCTGCTGAAGGTCGGTGATTCTCTCCGGGCTCTCTGGCTTCATTTAACAATAAAATCTTACAGCCACAGTTTTGTTATTTGTACTGAATGTTGCGATAAATACCAACAATTACTACAATATAAAATTGAGAATGGAAATGGGGAATGTGTCAAAGAGACAACAACCCGACCAAATAAAAAACAACAGCAGAGGGTCACCAACAGGTCTTCAATGTAGCGAGAAATTCCCGCACCCGGAGGCGTCCCTCAGCTGGCCCCTAAACAAATATATACTAGTCCAGTGATAATGAACGCCATACTAATTTCCAAATTGTACACAAGAAACTAAAATTAAAAGAATACAAGACTAACAAAGGCCAGAGGCTCCTGACTTGGGACAGGCGCAAAAATGCGGCGGGGTTAAACATGTTTGTGAGATCTCAACCCTCCCCCTATACCTCTAACCAATGTAGAAAAGTAAACGCATAACAATACGCACATTAAAATTCAGTTCAAGAGAAGTCCGAGTCTGATGTCAGAAGATGTAACCAAAGAAAATAAACAAAATGACAATAATACATAAGTATTTATACAGTCTTGGCTTTCAAATTTTAAAAGTGACATTTTTATTCTTAGCCATATAGTTCATAGCCGGACACAACAAGCTTAGTTTTACACGTACCGCTAAAACCTGTTGCAGAGGATATCTTACAATGTGGCATCCTCGACTTCTTGTATACATTGGCAGTGGCATATTCCATCCATTCAGGTATACAGCAAGAATTATGGAAATCAAACATGTTCTGTTAAACAAAAACAAAATAATTTGTGAGTTGTTGGAAAATATATGACTCTATTAGAAGACGGACGATGTTAATATCCTGAATAAAATCTTTAAAATAAAATACAAAATCAACTCATAATTAAAAAAGTTGATTTTCCAAAACTTCGTAAGAGAGTTTATGATTTGAGTTGATATTCTATGGAAAAAATTAAAACAACACGTTTAATAATGTCGTGCGTTCGAAGCGCTTTTCTGGATTTACCTTCATCAGGAACGCTCAAAACCAAACATTTGAAATCCGAGGATGTATAAGTACCGAAAACGTTGAAGAGCTATATGTCAAAAATACCTAAAATAAATAGTCAAATTCTTCTAAAGTCAATTTGGCCTGAGTGAGTTTAAACCTTAGTTTCTTAAAATAATTTCAAAATATAGCTACTAGATATATCTATATTTGATCTTAATATTCATGCATTATCAAAGTAAATCAGATTAAGAAAAGTGATTGAAAACCAACATTTTGAATTCACTTAGAAGTGTCTACTTGACTTTGTTTTCTTAAGTGTATATATTTACCCTGCTGACACACCCCATTGAGGTTCACAAAATGTATTCATAACTCCATTCAATTCTATGCCTAATAGAAGCAGTGTCGGGACAACTGTAACGGGTCCTACGACGTTAAGCAGCACACCCACTAAACCAGTCAAACCTATCAGCATATGTAGTCCTCCAGCTAATATCAAGCTTCCTTGCATCTGCTTTGATAGACAATGTATGTATGTACCAAGTTTTGGAAAAATTATCTCTACAATTGTTTTTATCCCTAATGCTTTAATTTTTTTTTTTAATAAATTTCCTCATTGTGTGATCTTTAAAGAAATGTTATTTCATTCAGATAAATGTGTTGTATGCACAATTAAGGTCATGTTACAGTAAATGGGTCATGTCACAGGTTTTTTTAAACAACTATGCCATGCAAAACTAGGAATAACATAGAAAAATAATTGAAGGAATTCCTTCATTATAGATGAACACGTGTATAGAAAGCACGTAAAAAAAAAACCATTGTCATGCACTCTCCAAAACCAAAACATAGTTTTCTTTAAAAAAAGGTTAAATCATAAATATACTGAACTCCGAGAAAATTCAAAACGGAAAGTCCCTAATCAAATGGCAAAATGAAAAGCACAAACACATCAAACGAATGGACAACAACTGTCATACTCCTGACTTAGTACAGGCATTTTTTTTTAATTTTAAAACGATTATTTTTCAAAACTTCGTTAGAGAGTTTATGATTTGAGTTGATATGAAAATAAAGCTACAATTCTAGATACATATATATCCTTATTTATTCTTTAAGTTCATGCATTATCAAAATAAATCAAATTAAAACAAATGATATCCTGCTCCAAAATCATTCACGATAATGATATATGCATATTGGCCTACATATTATTACAATAAGTATACAGGTAAGGTTTTCAGGGATCCTGTTCGAGGTAAACAGTTATTGGGAGAATTGATTAAAAACAATTTGTATTCACTAAATCAGAACGACCGTTAGTAAAGTCATTGTCTAATGCAGTAAATTGTTCTCTTGCTATTTTCCCACTTTTCGCCTACTACACTATATGTCTGTCAATATCAAGTCCTGTATTTTATTATTTATATTGTAGTCCTGTGGTGTTGAGTTGTCATTTTAATGTAATATTTCACATGGCTATAAAAGAGGGGGGTTTGGCATGCCACAAAACCAGGTTCAACCCACCATTTTTTCCTTTTTAAAAATGTCCTGTACCAAGTCAGGAATATGGCCATTGTTATATTATAGTTCGTTTCTGTGTGTGTTACATTTTAACGTTGCGTCGTTTGTTTTCTCTTATTTTTAAGTGTAAATTCACATTGCGATAAGACGTGTCACGGTACTTGTCTATCCCAAATTCATGTATTTGGTTTTGATGTTATATTTGTTATTCTCGTGGGATTTTATCTGATGCTTGGTCCGTTTCTGTGTGTGTTACATTGTAGTGTTGTGTCGTTGTTCTCCTCTTATATTTAATACGTTTTCCTCAGTTTTAGTTTTTTACCCCGATTTTGTTTTTTGTCCATGGATTTATGAGTTTGAACAGCGGTATACTACTGTTGCCTTTATTTAAGATCAAAAGTGTGTCTCAGTTGATGAATAAGCAAACGATAAAGTAGAAACAGAATGAATTTTGTCAAGCGATTTACTTAAATACTAATTTGATTTTTTTGCTAGATTTAATAGTAATATTTGAACTTCGTCCAATTGACTCCTTTGCCTAGACTTGATACATTTAGTCGGTTTGAATGAGGACCAAAAAGGAACAAAAAAGATTGTTCAATAGAATTCAACACAAGAAAAGCGCTTTGCTTGAAACAATGATATAGCAAAAAGTAAAATCACAAAAATACTGAACTGGTACAAATCTGACATTATTTGAGACCAGAACCAAAAACATAAGCAGAACATATATAAATTAATCAATTTACCGCACGTAACTTCGGTAATGCTATTTTTTCACGATATCCAACTATGTCGGGTTCATCTGTGGTAAAGTTTTCTCCTAAAATAAAATAGACCCCGATTGATCATTGTAATTTTTATCATTATTATTCCAATTTTTATTGACGTTATCTGTTTACATATATCATCGTTTATCTTCGAACAAATATATTACATATAAATCAGTGATATGAGTTTTTTAAATTAATAATATTTTTTTTATATTTGTAGATAAAATGAGATGAAATCACATAAATGTCTTCGTAAAAATAAATTTCTTATAGATAATGTGTATTCAAGCAATAAAACTTTCTCAGTTCATAAAAAAAACTTTTACATTTTGTGTCGTTTGCAATTAAATTGCAAAAAAGTCCTTTATAACAATTATATGTTACTGGAAATAACATGCAATAGCAATTTTGATTTTAAGGTTAAACGCATCTTCAGTTACCCGTATAATTGCATAAAAGATATTGTCACCATAACACATTGTTCTTCACAGAATCAGAAGGTACTGTACCTGTCGTTGCATTGAAGATTACTTTGTTCCACATTGATTCACACTTCCAGTCTGGTAACCCTGATATCACTAAAAGTGGCACAATATAGGCTGGAGTAGGACCTTGATACACCGGTAATCTATTATTAAAATGTTAAAATATAGATTTTTGATAATGCTGAAATTATTACAAAAAAACTGTTTAATGTTAATTGTGTGGCGTATCATGTCATTTGTATTAAAACTGTAACATGGACTATATACCAATTAGCATTAGACATATGCGGAAACTGTTATACACCGACGATTAGGATTACAATTACACTTACAGGTAGCATTTAAATCTTGGGTCGTTTCAAAGTGTAAATATAAACCGTCGGTTCAAAACAAAGACTAACTGCTGTGATGTTTTCTATAGTTGAACAACGGGATTTCAACGAAATATCGGTAAAAAGGCTTCTTGGCAGCTTGAGGTGGAATTTAGTGGTGAAAAGACAACTCGGACCAGTTTGAAACACTTGTCAGACCAGTGGCTTTTCGTGGTTTTTACGTTTAATATAATTTTTGTTTGTTTTTGTCTGGATTTGTTTTCTTCTCAGTTTCCCCTAACCTACCATCTTAGCTAGCTGTGACAACTTGTCAGTTTGATGAATTTCATTAAGTTCTGTTACTATAAATTGTTTTATGACGGCCTGACGAGATCAATTAGAAATATAAAACAACAAATATCTTTCAATGCAATGAAAATATAAAGCATATATATATTCGTCTTTACATTTACGAGCCCGTGTTGTAATAAATGATCCTCGAAATCTTTCAAGAGGGTTGAAATGCCTTTTACAGTCATGCGCCAAATGGTAATTTTCAACTATCGTTAGCGTCAACTTGATTCAATTTATATTGTGGTTTGTCAAATTATCCATATTTGTCAGAGGTGTCAATCATTTAATTTAAAACGTTACCGTTAAAATAATTGGAAAACATATATCATGATTCGTCAAAATCAGTTGATTTTTTTTATCGTCATCGAGAAATGAACAATGTGTTTCTTTGTGGACTTTTTGTGGACTTTTATTTGTATTTTCGTCGTTTTAATTTTGCCCACGGTGGGGTCTTTTTTCTTGACTTATGGGTTCTAAATGCCCCTTTTCGTCGTTTTCTTTTAAAAAAAAATAAAAGTAACTTGAGTTACATTAAACATATACATTTTAAATTAAATCAAGCATTTCAAAGTATAGATCCCCAAGAATTTCGTTTAAATATTCTTAAAGCACCCAAGTTGTCTTTTAAAGTACGCGGATGTCTGTGAATCCAAATTTAGATTTATTGCAAGTCGAAGCACGTAAGTTGTCTTTTAAAGTACACGGATGTATGTGAACCCATGCAATTCAAACAATTTTTTTAAACGATGAATTTTTTTTATATTTCTTTAAATATAAACATGATAAATTAGTAATATTTTATCACATAAAATTATATTACTTCATTCTTGACTTAAATGCTCTTTGCTTGTATAGATATTTGAATGCACACGAATATTAAGTGGATCCGAATCTTAGAATCTTAATCAAACACATAACACATCATTTATAACGAGATATTTTCATATCTCATTAGGAATAAATTATAAGCTGATATTTAAAAAAAATCGCCAACGCGTTATTTACTACGTCAAAACACGTCAAAAACAGTAGAAAAATACCGTTTATATTATTTGGCAAGATTTAAACGTTTTTGTCAAAACAAACATTCACAATTTAAGTAGTTTAGGAAGCATTTGTTTGTGGATATAAAAGTGTTATCGTATAAAAGACGAACGACACCTTTTTACAATATACCGCTTGATTTTTTAAAGCGATTGGAACTATTAATACGGAAAATGAATAAATTATTAGTGTATTTCACGCATTTATTTTATTTTCCTCCTTATGGAGAACACAGGTTGACCATCATGGCAGCTTTACCTGCCCTGATGCAGACTCCACAAGATGTTATACACATTTCATTCGTCGTCTGATTCTAACCCTGGTAGTCCTAGCTTGAACAACGACCAATCTTTTACAATCAGGGAAATATTATAGGCAATGATGTACACTTTTGGACTGGGAGAGATGTGTTGGTCACTTGTTTTGCAAGCAACCGATATTCCTTTTACAAGTGAAACTCCCGAAATGTTACTTCAAATTGAAGCGGATGTTAATGGTCTTTTAAGACAGAGAACCGGTCGGGATCATATGCTTTTCCCTGGATTCACATTTGGTGTGACCATACGTTTCTGCAGTTGTGTATCGTCGAAAAGACTTATTTACATGATAAAAATTTTTTTTTTTATTTTATTATGTATCTCAATTGGGATTTTTTTTTTAATTTTGAGAGGACCCCTTGTTTTTCGTCAACTGTAATCGTAAGTCTAAGTGTAATCATAGGTATAGTCCTAGTTTCCGCAAATGTCTAATATTACAAGCAGAAGCATTCACTTCGTTCTTTTTCTGTCCGTTAAACTGTTCATCACCTGCAACCAGCAGGTCAATAGAAACCATTCTGAATATATATTCGTAACATATCTAGTTTAAAATGTCTCTTAAATAATAACATTGTCGAAGTAACGTGGTCGTCGATATTTTAATATTTTGAATAATAAGCCTCGTTCTAGTTGATCTAGATTATATTCTGGACAATGCACTCACTTTTCAGACCTTCAATTTTTTTTTTAAATTGAACAATCCAATATCAGTAAGTTTTGCCTTGAATTTCATATGTTTAATAGCTTTTAATCCCCCAAAATATGTCGGCCTTATACTTCACCTAGAGAAAAGCAGGTTGAGATAAATAAACTCATCATAGATACCAGGACTAAATTTAGTATATACGCCAGAGGCGCGTTTCGTCTACAAAAGACTCTCGAATCCAAAAAAGTTAAAAAGACCAGATAAAGTACGAAGTTGAAGAGTATTGAGGACCAAAATTCCAAAAAGTTTTGCTAAATACAGCTAAGGTAATCGATGCTTGAGGTAGAAAAGCCTTAGTATTTAAAAAAATTCAAAAATTTGTAAACAGTAAATTTATAAATATAACCATATCAATGACAATTCTTGTCAGCACAAAAAGTGCTGACTACTGGGCTTGTGATACCCTCGGGGAAATAAATCTCCACCAGCAGTGGCATAGACCCAGTGGTTGTAAATTGACTCATCATAGATACCAGGACTAAATTTAGTATATACGCCAGACGCGCGTTTCGTCTACAAAAGACTCATCAGTGACGCTCGAATCCAAAAAAGTTAAAAAGGCCAAATAAAGTACGAATTTGAAAAGCATTGAGATAAACGAAACAGTTGTCCTAAACCCAATTTGTGCATTACAGTCGTGATCATGATATTGACGCTGTTTTTATCGCTTTACCGTTTCTGTTGCTTTATGCATAGTATGCCTTTTCAGTAGTCAGCATTTGTGTTGACATAATTTATCATTGATATAGTCACAATAAAGAATTAACTGTTACCAAAACTTGGATATTTTTTATATACTTAGGATTTCTTCCTCATTAATCGATACCTTAGCTGTAATTTGGAAAACCTTTCTGAATTTAAGGCCTTCAATGCTCTTTAACTTAGTTTCTTTATTTTAGCCATTTAACTTGTTTAAATCGAGCGTCACTGCTGAGTCTTTTGTATACGAAACGGGAGACTAAAGTACGAAATCATAATCTAGGTATCTATTATGATTTTTTGTCTTTTTATATCATATTTGAAACCATTCAACAATATTTATTATTTGAAATTTTGAACAGTTTCTATAGAATGACGCCGATAAGAACTATCAGAAAAAGAAGAAAACAAAACTCACCTCACTCCAAATGTTGTTTGAAGAAATGTACAGACAGCCGATAAGAAAATTGTTGTTGATAAGAGTTGTGTTTTGAGATCGTTGTCATCCTCTGCGCAAACTGATTGGGCTACCATAATGGCTGACATCACACAGAACGGCAAAACCATTAAAGTTTGCTTAAATTTTTTATAAAAAGAAATAAAAATATAAAAACAAAAACTAGATGCGATGTGACTTAAAACTCTCTGACCCGCGAAATTTTAGATCCGAACCAAAATAATGAGCAGCACTAGTACGGAGAACTTATTCCAATTAAATTGATGGAAATATCTGCAAATAATGCAGTTATTGGGAACACTTGACCTCGGACGATATTGATTGTATTGTTTTGACCCGTTTAATTCTATGTTTACATGATGCAACTTTTTTTTTAATTTTAGGCTTTTAAAACATCTAGTTTACCTGATGAAAGTCGTCGTGTGAACGAGGATTGGTTTGTTACTGATTTGTTTAGTTTTTTAATTTGGTCTATGCATACATTTTTTTAGATGGCAATAATGCTGATAGTTGATATAAAATTCTGCGTTTTACGACCAATTAAATACGTCATATCAAAATTGCCCTTAATTAGATTCTAAAAAGGGTATCATTTCATTTTCTAAACTTGTGAAGGTCGCTACCACCATCGACAAATAGACGTGATAAATGTTGTATTAGTTTTAGAATTATTTTAACTTTACAGTTATTGTTTTAACTTTACAGTTATTGTGGATGCTTAAGATAATTTCAAAATACAAATTGTAAACTATAACAGATGTATAAATGTGGATATTTTCTTTTGTTCGTGGTCTGAATTTCATTTTGTTTGAGTATCTACTGAAGCTTAATCTTCTATTGCAAAATGAAATACCTGCAGAGCGAACAGCAATGTCATGTAAA
The DNA here is from genome assembly GCF_963676685.1 of Mytilus edulis. Classification (NCBI taxonomy): domain Eukaryota; kingdom Metazoa; phylum Mollusca; class Bivalvia; order Mytilida; family Mytilidae; genus Mytilus; species Mytilus edulis. The sequence goes on along the minus strand of NC_092348.1, from coordinate 29,321,890 downwards.
ATGGTGCAGAATCGCTGACTTTATATAACAATTTCCAGCTATTGTCTTCTATTTCCAACTCAATCTTTTCATTTCCTACATTATTCTTCTGTGTCTTTTGTTCAGCAATAGATGGTTTCTTTCCTAAGATATCCTGTAAATCGACAGCCGAATATTAACCACGAGTTTTTAAGTTATCATGTGGTTTATTTAGACGAATTGTTTTATCCTATATAATAGTTTTGAAGCTTGCTTAAGGTTCATGTAGACCCTTTTGGATAAATTGGCCTCCCTTACACCACAAAACTACTCTGAGAGTAGACAGCCCTGAGCATCTGACAGCATTTTAGGCATACATGATCTAGATTTAAAATTTAAAAGCATTTCATGTTTCATAAAAATTAAAACTTTACCGAACTTTGCTGTGCATTTTTTCTTTATTCTTCAGAAGATGATGCAATAAACACCAGAGTTTCCCTTGATTGATATGAATAATTGAAAAAAAGCTTAATGAAGACAAAATCTAATATCAATATGTATGAAAGCTACTTTTCTTACTTTATACGAAATATTTCTACAAACAGAACGATAAAAAAATAAAGTTATCATAAAGACAAAATAATTGACAAAGAAAAGAGTATTCCTTCAAACACGAGAAAGAATAACAGAAATGTAGAGAAAAAAATACACCAAAAAAAATAACTGCATAAACCGAATTTAAGACATGTCATATTTCATCATAAAGCAAATGATTTATTAGTATGACTACCTCGACATATTTTTCCTATTTAAATTGTGGATGTCTGTGTAAAAAAAAAACCAAAACACACATTCCGTCAAATCAACCATTATCAATCATTGTGCACCTAGTTTTAGTGACTTTCAAGATCTTCAATTCGGATTTTTCATATTTTCATTACATCAAAACTCTCTTGTTTATTGATTAGAGGTTTGGTACTATTAGTAGATGCTCTTTTATATACTTGTAGGTTTTATGGATGGTTGATATTTACGAAATTTAAGTGTCACAGACGATCAAGGATATGTACTATTATTTTGTCATATGAAAGTAGGTGATAAATAAGAAATCACGTGACTAGATAAAGAAGAAGACCTCCCAAAATATTATTTTACTCAATATCGAATTGAATTAAATTGGCGATATCGAATCTGTTGTTACACATGTTTTGTAAATCAAGAAATAAATTCGTTATCACATATTGTTATATTTCGTGCTTACGGATTCCATCATTTATCATGTATTTAACTAACCCGAATAATCCAGTCGTTATATTACGATCACTTCGATCACTCCATCCTCGAGAAAAGTAGTGGATAGAGGGCGCTGAATTATTCGAGTTAGTATTTAACAAATTGTTACTATTCGGCAATCCTCGTTAGAATCCGCTAATCTCCTTATATGGGTACGGAATCGGCCGAGTTGATACGAATGAAATTGTTACATGTTTTTATAATAAAGAATCAAATACGCGATCACGACTTGAAATCTGTGATAATGAATTTAACAGTGGTCACAAATAACAAATATTTGTGATAACTAATTCTGTCAGATTCCGTTTCACGAATTTAATCCTCAATAACGTTTTATAACTTGTTGTTACGAATTAATGAATTCGTGATAATTGGGTCTCTATATGTGATAGTGATTTTTGGATCCGTCAACTGTAATTCAAATTATAGTTTGGAAAGTCCTAACTAGCCCGTGATTACATTTGATGTTGTAATATACAGTAAGCAATTTTTTTTGGCTTTCTTAATACAACTTTGCTTATGAAATAGATATACAGAAAAACCTCTCATTAATATATTTCAACAAGAATTTTGAAAATCATGATGACGGATTAAAATCATCATGACGAATTGCATAATACCTTACAACAAATTATAATTCGTTATTGTAGATTAGATTCGCCATTGCATTTTCTTGTACATTGTCATAATGGATTTTTTAATTGAATTCGTGGTTTCTTATTCAAAATTTTGTTAGAGCGAATTTAATCCGTAATCACAATATTTTTTAAAGTCTGAATAACGAAATACTGTGAGCTAACTAATTCTACATATTTGTTATAAAGAGTTCTGTCCGTGATAACGAATTATACAATTCGTGATTATGATTTTAATCCATGATAGGATTTTCTAAATTCGTGATCTCGTGTAAAATCTATATTTTTTAGAGTTTCTAAATTGGATTTCGAAATAAAATAAAAATAGTCCTGCTCCATAAAACTTCAAACCTTGCTTGTAAATGAGTATGTGGTACAATCCCACGAATAAGACAACTTCCTTATGCTAGTTTAAAAACAAATTATGCTAGCACCGAGAAAAATCACAAGAACATATTATATAAATACAAACACATTTAGTAGCGCATGATATCTATTGATCTTTTTATTATAAAAAAAGGATGTGTTTAGCTCTTACTTTGTCATCTTTTTCAATTTCAGGCTTCCCAGTATCCAATCTCTCAAGAATATCGTTTTTAGTCGACAAACGACGGACATATTCCATAGAAGCATCCATATTTCCGAGATGACATACATTTGTGATTAAAGGTTATTTTGAAGTAAAAATGGCTTACGGATATTGTGTAAACCATGCATACGTTAAACTTTAATTGCATTTCAAAAGTTATTTAGACTTTTCTTAATGTCAAAAAGTGTTAACATTATCAGTATGCACATCTTTTTTGGCTATATATAGTGTGATCGCATTATTAAGTAAGAATTGATGGATGCATAATTTGTTATTAAAAAAACATTTTCCAGTTGAGTGATGAGTGTTTTTTGTCTAGAATTTGTCTAGATTTTTGTCGATGTTTTGATTACATGTTATATCCTTTCCTGCTTGTAATGTTGAAGCGGGAGTTTAAAAGTAATATAGTTTTCTCTGTTCGTCTGTTCGTCTCCTTCTGTCCAATTTTTCTATTTGCTTCCATTTATGCAACTTCTTATGTAATTACATTTTTCTGTTCATTTTCTCAAAAAGGAACATTTATGCTTTGTTTGGTTTCATTCCATTCAGTGGTTCTTTAAAAGAAGAAATTTGTATGTATTTCGCATTATGAGGTACCTATGTTTAACTAAGTCCCCCCATTGGCGGCCATCTTGGATAATGGATCGGCTACGAAGTAACAACACTTGGTCAGCACCTCATAAGAAACAGTCATGCTATGTTTGGTTTCATTCCATTCAATTGTTCACTAAAAGAAGACATTAGTATGTATTTCCCATAGGGTCCTATGTTAAACTAAGTCCCCCGTTGGCGGCCATCTTGAATGATGCATCGGCTACAAAGTAACAACACTTGGTCAACACCTCATAAGGAACATTCATGTCATGTTTGGTTTCATTCAATTCAGTGGTTCTCTAAAAGAAGTCATGTGTATGCATTTCCAATAGGGTCCTATGTAAAACTTAGTCCCCCCGCTGGCGGCCATCTTGGGTGTTGGATCGGCGACAATGTAACAACACTTGGTCAGAATCTCATAAGGAACATTCATGCTATGTTTGATATCATTCCGTTCAGTGGTTCTCTAAAGGAAGACATTTGTATGCATTTCTTATAGGGTCCTAAGTTAAACTAAGTCCCTCGCTGGGGGACATCTTGGATGATGGATCGGCTACAAAGTAACAAAACTTGGTCAGCACCCCATAAGGAACATTCATGCTGTATTTGGTTCCATTCCATTCAGTGGTTCTCTAAAAGAAGACATTTGTATGTAAGTCCCCCGCTGGCGGCGATAATGGATCGGCTACGAAGTAACAACACTTGGTCAGCACCTCATAAGGAACAGTCATGCTATGTTTGGTTTCATTCAATTAAGTGGTTCTCTAAAAGAAGACATTTGTATGCATTTCCTATAGGATCCTATGTTAAACTAAGTCCACCGCTGGGGGGCATCTTGCAAGATGGATCGGCTACAAAGTAACATTTGGTCAGCACCTCATAAGGAACATACATGCCATGTTTGGTTTCATTCCATTTAGTGGTTCTCTAGAAGAAGTTCAAAATGTAAAAAGTTAACGACGACATTTTCTAAATGTAAATAAAGATGCAAGACAGACTTTTGAAGAGTTGATCACAAGCTATTGTCGTTAAAAATTGTGTTCTACTTTGTTGATGGAATAGAATCTCACTCATTATGTCCTCTGTACTTACATGTACAAAAACATTTTTAGCGAAGATGGCTGAAATATACTTTACAAAGTAATAACTGCAGAGATTCGATTACATTTTGTACAATCTTTACCTCAAAATGGAATACACATTATGTGATAAAAGTCCATGTAATACAGGTAAGTTAGTATATCAGAACTGTAATTACAAAAAGAGAAATTATTTTCCTGTAAAATATGGACCTACTAATTCCCCACTGTAAACCTTATCTCACTGTAGAACAGCTATACAAACTTGTCCCTTTTGTCTGGCGTATTAAATTATAAGCCAGGTAACTTTTGATAGCTATTATTTTAGTATTTCTCCGTCCTGTATGTTCTCCCATTTCTTGGTATTTTAGTTCTGTTATGTAACGTTGTAATTTTAATGTTATATTTAACCATAAAAGTGGGAGGTTTGGTTATCCACAATAACCAGGTTCAACCAACCATTTTTTCTTAAAATTTCCTGTACCAATTCAGGAAAAAGGCTATTCTGATATTATAGATCGTTTCTGTGTGTTGCATTTTAGTGATGTGTTTTTGTTGTGTCGTTGTTCTCCTCTTATGTGTTTCCCTAAGTTTAAGTTTGTAACCAGGATTTGTATTTTTCTCAATCAATTAATGAATTTCAAACAGCGGTATACTTCTGTTGCCTTCTTATAGACTGATCGCTTTCTAGTATTTTTAGTAGTCATTTGATGTCCATGTCTCTGATCACTAGTCATTAATACAATTGTGTCCTTATGTCGTTGATTTATCACTAACTGTAGTCCATTCGTTCGATGTGCTTGAGCTTTTGATTTTGTCATTTGAGTAGGGACTTTCTGAATAGAATTTTATTCGTAGTTCTGTATTTTTGATATTTATCTTTACATTACTATGTATGTTGGCGTTTGTTTTTGTATCAGTTCAGTGTTTATGCTGTTCCATTCTTTTTCTCTTATAGTTAATGTGTTTCTCTTGATAATGGTTTGTGTCCTGGATTTGTGTCAGTTAAATTGATTTATGAATATTGAACAGGGATACACAACAATTGCAATTACTTACTTATAAGTTTATGTCCAACTAGAATATTGTTTTTGTTCTGGCATTTAGATTGACTAAGTATATGATATATTTAACAACTGATTCAGACATATTATATGAACTATAAATGTATGGTGTAGATTTCATATAATCTCCACCAAGTCACGAATATGACAGTTAATATTCATTTGTTTGATGTGTTTGAGCTGCCGATTTTCCCATTTTATTACGGACTTTCTGTTTTAAACATTCATAGGAGTTTGGTATTTTTGTCATTTTACTTTTAACATGATTATCACACTATTATCTGTTTAATTTATTTAGCAGTGTTCTCCCCAGGGCCTTTTGACATCAGGGTAATGTGATGCTATCTTTATTAGTTTTCTTATAGATTATGTTATTGAGGTGTAATACCACCAAATCATGGTACGTCACATCCGGTTGTATACGAAAATAGGTCGAAAAAATATTCCCTTGAATTTGACAGTTGTAGGTAATTAATCCTACATTTTATTGCAGTAAAAGATTTCTGTGTCATAAACATATGTCTTGGGTATTTCAAAGCACCATTATTTTTTTATTTGGGATTTCTATAGAATATTTTGTAATCTTGAGGTTACATGGTGACTAAACCTTGTACCCAGATTAAATAAGGTGAGAAATTTGATTGGTTAACTTCGAGTGATGGTTATTTTCTTATATGCAATGAAATGTTATGTGAATTTTTTTCTATAGTACTGGATAACACTTTACTCATGCCAAGTATTTCTTTATTTGAAACAAATTTTGCAGATTTTTTTGAAAAGTGCAAATTTGACAAAGACAAATAGGAGAAAATCAATGGTAGTATTACACCTTGATGTGATGCTATAACTTTTAGAAACAAGAGGGTATTTCAAATTTCCCTGTTTACCATGACGCTAAATGCTTTGCCTGGGGAAGAACACTGTTTAGTATTAACATCTAGGAGTCCTGCAACTTTCAATAATGCTGAGTTCTCTTGTCTTTAGCCAGAGCTGTCTGTCATTTTAGTCTTTTAATCAGCTAAAGTGTGCTATCTCATGCATGGAAAGAAAATATAAGCAGCGCTACTATATATTTATAACCTCCGCATGGGATAACCGTTTTCATCAAAATCCCTTTAACTAGCCACTTTAAAATGACTATTCTTGAAAATGGCAGTAATACATATATTCAGAACAAAAAGCACAATATATATACATATACATATATATTTATTTCATAAAGAAGCTAAAGAAAACTTAATGAAACATTGTTCCCATTGCATTAAAGATCATTAAACATGTTAAAAGCTTTAAAAAGAAAAATAACATGGTCATATATAACAATTAAGCAATATCAATAAACACTATAATATAAGTAAAATACCTTATATATGGAAGTCGCCATTGCTCTGAATTTAAGAGTTAAATAGTCTTCCATTTCAACACTGGAAGGACACTCAAAAACATTGACTTAAATCTATATTTCATTATTGATAAATACAAGCTAGTGGTCAAATAATGTTGAAGGTTTCTTTCCATTTTCTATAGCATAAGTTTTTGTTTACAGAATAATTTTCCTTGAAAATAAATAAAGTGTCCAAAAATGTCTATCATTCGAACAAGTCTGTCTTTCTTTACATTATAAACTTGAGAGTGCTTCTCAAGAAAGTAGTCCTATTCATAAAATAACAACATTTTTGGAATGTGTACATTGTATTAAATTACAAATATTAAGAATCCTCAGCTGAATCATCTTTATTTTTTTCTGTCTTTTCAAGAGCATTACTTTCTTGACCAGTCTTTTCATCTCCACTATTTGTTGAATTGTTCTTTGTCTCCTGACCTTCACCTGATCCTTTTTCTTTTGGACTGCTGTTGTTTATCCAAGTTTGTATTGAATTTTGTTGTTCTACTATGTTTGCTTGTCTATTTTCAACATCACTGTCACTTGTTGCAGTATCCCCAGATTTAATCAAATCTGATTCTTCATCTAACTTTGGAATATAATCATCTTCACTAAAAACATTTTCTGTTTCTTCAAATGATTCTATAAAAAATTCAAATATATATTTTTACTTTTTCATTTTTCATAAAAGAAGGGCAAAAGATGCCAGAGGGACATTCAAACTCATAGATCAAAAATGAAATGACAATGCCATAGCTAATAGTTATCAAAGGTACCAGGATTATAATTAAGTATGCCAGACGCGAGTTTCGTCTACAGGAGACTCATCAGTGACGCTCATACCAAAATATTTATGAAGCCAAGCAAGTACAAAGTTGAAGAGCGTTGAGGATCCGAAATCCCAAAAAGTTGTGCCAAATATGGCTAAGGTAATCTATGCCTGGAATAAGAAAATCCTTAGTTTTTCGAAAAAATTCAAAATTTTGTAAACAGGAAATTCACACAAATGACCACATTATTGATATTCAATAGTATTAAAATAGACAAAGACAAACGGACAAATAATAGTATACAAGACACAAATTAAAAAAATAAAGACAAAGCAACATGAACCCAACCGGAAACTAGAGGTGATCCCAGGTGCTCAAGAAGGGTAAACCGATCCTGCTCCACATGCCAGAGCCTCTTTTAATAGTGAGGCAAAATACAAGGCGAAAAATTTTGGGCGAGGGGTCTGGGGCCGCTTAAGGCCCCCAAGAAGCTCTGAGAAAAATAACGCAAAATCGTGCATTCTGAGCATTTCCCAGACTCTTTCTTGCATTGAAACGGCTTAATTAATTTTTAGATATTTTTTTCGACAATCAGGTTCCAAAGCAAAACCATTAGAGACAACATTAAAAGACCGATATGTAGGATAAAGCAAAAATCGTAATTCTCATAATTATTAATACCGTGTCTGTCTGTTTGTTCTTGTCTTGTATTGTAATTAGACTTTGGAGATTTTTTTATGACTATATTTAAATATAGTGACATTGCAGTATTATACTTTAAGTACTAGTACTGCTGAAGTCCACACTAGGGACCATCTTCACCTTGTTTTACGATCTTTTACGGTATTAATGATTCTTTAAAAGTATTGTTGAAGACCATCCGGTAACTATCAAGATGAAGAGCAGGAACACAAACTTTGACCATTGATCATTTGTATTTTTTCTATGCATTGACTTTGTGTGCGATTATGTCCCCATACTCCTTTATTATCTGTTAAAGGTTCTCAACACGACTTAATGCAAGTTTAACCTTTCAATGTAAAAGGTCATATATGGCAATACCTTGTTTTTTTCTTCAAATTATTTGATACCGGGAAATATGTGACCTTACTTTAATTCAAACCATGTCAGCTATCTAGTTTTATTTACAATGAAACAAACTATTTTGTATTCTTTGATATCAATTTCAATTATCCATGCAGAAAGGACATTTTTTTGTGTCCACTGAGTAGCATCGCATGTTCTTAAATTATATTTCTCGCACAGTGCTGGACATCGGTGGACATGCAACATTGCAAAACCACGTTTACAAATGAAAATCAACGCTCAGACTATAGTCATAAAGTAGGACAATAAATGAACAAAAGACAAACCCGGAACACAGAAGTACAAACAATAGAACATCAACTCTGAAAACTAAAAGGAAACTAGAAACATGAATAACGAAAAACATCCAGGGGATACACCAGAGAGCGAAGAGAACGTCTTGCTTCTTGCAAGACACTTTTCGTGAATTTGATATGAAAACAACCTTTTTGTTTCATTTTTTTTTTGAAATTTTTTACATGAGGCATTTGCCTCATTTGCCTCAATGTAGTTACGGCCCTGCATGCGGCACCCATTGTGTTGCTCATGTAATAAACAATGTAGAGTGAGAACACAATGGTATCAACCAATGTCATTGATGTTGCATAGGAAAATAGTGATTAACAGATTATCTTTGGACTAGAAAGTTTCTCTGCTACAACTAATCTTAAGGCTTACACCCTTCAATGACATTGTAGTCAAAAAACTTTCTATAATATTCAAAACAATAGCTACTCTACTAATTCAGGCTTGATGGTGTGGATTTCTTATATTATTATGTTATATAACAACAATGTGTAATTACTACATGAAACACTACCACTGGCAATACCTTAACACATTTCTACATGAATTACTAAAAGATGTCTTTTTAACATTGCATTTATAATGTGACAGCATCAAAATAACACAAAAAAACCTAAAGGTCATCATATCAAACAAGAAATTTCAGAAATACAGACACGTTGAGAATAATATATTATAATTATAATCGTATATGTAAACAGTTTGTTATTTATTTTCTAAATTGCTGAGTTAATATATGTAAGTAGTACACCATAAATCTTAATATTATTATTTAGCTTATTCATATATTTTGCATTTTTTATCATTGAATTATGGATCATGAATAAAGACATATCTACTCTAAGTGGGTCTCATTTGGGTCTAAGCCTGATGTGATTGCCAATTTTTAGTAATAATGACATGTGAAAGTCAAATTATTGTGCCCTGAAAACCAGAAATGAAGTCTAGCAAGACACAGGAAATTACAAAAAAATGAGAATTGCTTATGTACATTCTGAAAGCCGGACACAGGAATCTGACAAAACAGTAAGAGGGATCCTGGATAAGAACCCCCAAATGAGACCCCTTTAAGATACATACCTGTTAGGTTTTCATTTCCAGGTGTGACTTCAGTTGATCCAAGGAATTCATCTAATGCATCATCTTCTTCTTCAAATGAAAAATCAGCTATATCAACCTTTTTACTTCCCTCTGAACTAGTAACAGAAACTTCTGTAATGTAGACAAGATACTTTAAGTTTAACAAATATGAAATTTGCTCTTTTGGGTTCTCAAATATCTATATAAATTTAAAGGATCAATTACTCTGCTATCAAAATTTATAATCTCATATTTTCAATTTTCCTCAAATTTTTCAATGTGATATTTTCAATCTGAGAACTTTTAATTTTTTATTCAACTTGGCAGACAGTTTTTAAATGAAATATTATAACTCAATAAGAGTTACATAATCAAAGTGCTTGTAAGCACTGAAGGGTACAGATTACATTCACTTGCTATTGGAGCTAAAAATTAAACATCAAAATTGCATTAAGGTACCAGTCTTGTATTACAACTCCAGTTTCCGGTGCATGTCAAAACATGGAGGGAAACAAAATAATGCATTTTTATCTGAACTCAATTTTTTCTGTTTGAGTATAGTTTTATGCTGAATTGAAACATATATATAGACTTAAAAAAAATCTTGCATCTTTTGGGGGATATCAATCCAGGAAAGTGGAAGGATATCATGTTTACTGGAAGTGGTGCGGTCTAGTAAAAACAACAAACAGAAAGTAGAAAAAAAATGTTTTGACTTCAGGATTACTTTTTATTCTTTGCGGCATTACCCACTTTTTTTCCGATAAGATCACAATTTCACATTAGTACATACATCATATGAACATGAAATTTTTTTTCTATGTAGCATTTTTTATACGACGGGACGTATTATGTTATACAAATGTCCAGTGTCCGTCCGTCTGTCCGGAGTAAACATGTCGCACCGTAACTTGAGAACGACTTATACAAATTTTATGAAACTTATTATAGTTGTTTCTTATGATGGTCAAATGATCTGTATACTTTTTGGTGAAAATAAGATTAAAACTTATTGAGTTACAGCACTTTGTAACTAAAACATGGGGGTGTTTTTTTCACATGTCGCATCGTATATCAAAAACGATTTTTGATTATTGCTTAAAACTTTACACAATTCTTAGTTATATTAATCTTAAGATCTGTATACTTTTTGGTGATGATTCAAAATTTTATTTTTCAGTTTAGTATTTTGTAAAAAAGGGGGAGGGGTTTTTACATGTTGCGCCGTATCTCAAAAACTATTTATGATTATTGCTTAAACTTTACACACTTCTTTGTTATATTAATCTAAAGATCTGTATACTTTTTGGTGATGATTCAAAATTTTATTTTTCAGTTTAGTATTTTGTAAAAAAGGGGGAGGTTTTTTTCACATGTCGTGCCGTATCTCAAAAACAATTTATGAATATTGCTTAAAACTTTACACACTTCTTTGTTATATTAATCTAAAGATCTGTATACTTTTTGGTTTTGATTCAAAATTTTATTTTAGTGAAATTTAGTATTTTTGAAGAAAAAAAAGAGGGGGGGTCCCTCAGTATCTCAAAAAATAATATATGGTTATTGCTTAAAACTTTCTCAGAAACTATTTATGATTACTGCATAAAACTTTCACACAAGACGATGGGCGTATCATGCACTCATGACGCAGCTGTTTATTAAAGATACGGTTACTTTATTCCGCTAAAACCAAGCTTAGTATAAAAATAGAATAACGCAACGTTAGATAATAATTGCTACTACACAAGACGACGGGAGTATCATGCGCTCATGGCGCAGCTGTTTATTATTTTTTTATTTTCAAAGATTAGCTGTTTTTGCATGTAAGCCTATGGAGCACTCAATTACAAGACTGCAACCTTAAGCATGTTAAGCATTGGTACTTTCAAAGGAAGATAACTTTAATTTTAAATCGTATTGTTGTTTGTCTGTTGATCTTTCTTTTTTTTTTTTACCCATGATGTTATCATATTATTGTGTACTTGTTTGAATTTTTCATCTTTCGCCTCTTGCTTAAATATGACATCATTGATATTTTAGAACAGCTGATACTTGATTTATACACCATGCTAAATTAATGGTCTTATCTTGACAAGCGTTGTGATAAACATATGTATAATTTTGTCACTTGAATATCTGAGTGTACATTTTATTGATAAGTTTCTTCCAATGTTTATAGATTCAATGTTTGGAATTTTGTGCTGAATGCACTATATTTCTTTATCTTAAAAGTAGTGATAAAATATGGTATTTAGTAGCTATCAAACCAGCCCCATAAAGGTTTTTAGTATGAATGCAATCTTCAACACCCAAAAAGATGAAACAAGACCAATACTGCACACAATTCGCCGTTTCAGAATCTAATGCATCCTGGGTAATATTTTCAAAAGTGTACACCACAACGTTCTGATTGGTTAAAAATGTCATAAACAATGGAAATTGAACCAATGACATGGCGTTATTTTCATTTTGGGTACGGACAATGAAATTACCCATGATTCTTTAGATTCTGAAACGGCTAATTGATTGAGGTAACATGTATATCAGAGCATAACTGATCATTCCAAGATCAAATACTAAAATCATTCTTTTCAATTGGAGCCAAGAAAAGTTTGACAAAAGTTTGCTTTGTATAACGAGTGTTATTAAATTTGAATTACCAACCATTGGCAAACAGAAAGTGGCAGCACAGCAGATGCAAAAATTGCTAACTTGCTACAACTAAACATATTCAAGCTGCAGACCAAATATTAAATCTTTCCCATTTACTTTGATGAAAGTTTCTATCTCTTAAACAGACAGACCAAGAGACTGATGAAATGGAGAGTTTACAGACCTGCTTCCACCCTTTGGTGACACAGATACAAAAACTGTTTCAATGACCATGGACATATACTTATCTGTTGAATACAGTGTACTGTGCCTAAATATCTGTATTTGTTTCAGACAGATCTAGAAGGACAGAATGACAGTTGGAATTGAGAGGTTACTACCTGTAGACCTGCTTCCACCCTTTGGTGACACAGGTACAAAAACTGTTTCAATGACCATGGACATATACTTATCTGTTGAATACAGTGTACTGTGCCTAAATATCTGTATTTGTTTCAGACAGATCTAGAAGGACAGAATGACAGTTGGAATTGAGAGGTTACTACCTGTAGACCTGCTTCCACCCTTTGGTGACACAGGTACAAAAACTGTTTCAATGACCATGGACATATACTTATCTGTTGAATACAGTGTACTGTGCCTAAATATCTATTTCAGACAGATCTAGAAGGACAGAGAGACAGTTGGAATTGAGAGGTTACTACCTGTAGACCTGCTTCAGCCCTTTGGTGACACAGGTACAAAAACCTTTATCAATAACTATGGACATATACTTATCTCTTAAATATTGTGTACTGTACCTAAATATTTGTGTAATTGACAGAAAAAATACTCATGAGCACTTATGTACACCAGAAGGAAAAGTGAAACTTACTATCTAAACGTCCATATGTTTTGAAATAATCAAGATCATCTTCAAATGCATCCTGGAAAGCTTCTTCTCTTTCTTTCTGTATATTTTTCTTCCTTTTCTCATAGTCGTGTATCTTTTTAGCATGGTCTCTAGCTAACTGAACTAAAAAAGCATTAAAATTTAAACATAGATATGTGGAAAGTTGTCTCATTGGCAATCATACCACATCTTCTTTTTTATATAGAGTTTAAAATGTGGTTATAAATAAAATACAAACAGAAAAAATGAAAGAAAGAATACTTATTACCTTTTTAAATTTTAAAACTGAATGTTAAGTGTAGATATTCTATCTACTAGAAGATGTCAGCAAGATATGGTCGATAGGTAGGATATATTTTTTTCATTCTTTTTCTGAGTTCTAACCTATCAGGAATGTCTTTAGTTATAAATAAAACATTTTAATGCCTAATTTACCTGTGTTCTATGCCAGTAGAAGCAACTTAGAAGAAGTGAGCAGTATGTAGACTGAGCATGTGCGAAAGCATATAAGACACAGATTGATCACAGTCTCCATATTTGAATACTTTCTCAAAACTTGGCATTTTCTTGGGAAAAAAGATCGTTTCTAAGACTAATTTAGGAAGTGCAAACACTATATCACAAATATTTCCGTCTTTGTATGTTTCCAGAAGAGTTGCGCCTCAATGAAATCAGTCTCTTCCTTTATTAGTATAGATAATATATTCTTGTTTTTCACAATAGAATAAGTTAATGGTAAATGAGTACATTGTATATTGTGGAAAGGTAAGAAATTTGTATCAACTGAACAGAAAAAGTAAATCTTTTCTGATATACATTTTTCCTTAAGGTTTTTTTAAAACTTAACCAAGAATAAAGTTTGTCAACAAAATTCTAAAAAAAATACCTGTTTTAAGAATAATGTTTTTATTTCATTTGTTGCAAAAAATGGTAAGAAAGTTACAAACATCGACCTTAATATCATACCCCTATAGATTCTTAGTGTTAATGACTTGTGTATATAATTACCTTTACAGTTTTCAAGTTCATCTTGTTTTCTCTGGTTATATCCTGACAGTTTCTGTGTGTCAATGAACTGTGCATTCATCAGTTCTTTTTCTTCTATTACATCTTCTAGATTTATTAAAGCTGTATTGACTTTTTCATATTCTCCTTCTAAGGATGCTTTAAATATATAAATTTTAAAAGATCATCATATATACCAAAAATCTGTTAGCGTTTGTAGGAACCCTAGGTCTCACCTATTTTCGCTGTTAATCGCAGGCTCAACAAAAATGTGGAAAAAAATTAATAAAAACATTCCTCTTGAAATTATCTCTTGATTATAGGAAGCCTCTATCTAAGTTTGGTAAAAATCAGGATTGTTTATGAATCTAATAAATGTTTTAAAAACTTTAACTGCACACTGTATGTAATGTTAACTGGAAGAAAAACTAAGTCCATTTATAAGTAAAATACTGATAAATAAGTACAAAATTTTAACAAAATTTCCTTCTAGATACTAGCTTTTGATCATAAACAAGCTTCTGTCCAAGTTTGGTACAATTCCAGGAGAGTTCAAGAATGTTATCAAAATTTAAAAACTTTAACCACAGAGTGAATGTTATGTTTCCTGGCAGAAAAACTAAGTCCATTTATAAGTAAATTACGGGGGAAAATGGATGGGTTTTTTTTTTCAAAATTTACTTCTGGATACTTTTTTATGATCATAAACAACCTCCTGTCCAAGTTTGGTACAAATCCAAGATAGTTTAAGAAAGTTATGCCAAAATTTTAAAAACTTGAACCACAGAGTGAATGTAATGTTTCCTGGCAGAAAAACTAAGTCCATTTATAAGTAAAATGTGGAAAACAGAATCTTTTTTTTTACAAAACTTACTTCTGGATACTATCTTATGATCATCAACAAGCTTCTGGTACAAATCCAGGATAGTTTAAAAAAGTTATTAAAATTTCAAAATTTTAACCACAGAGTGATGCCGCCGCCGACGGAATGTAGGATTTCTATGCCTCGCTTTTTCGACAAAAGTCGAAGGCTTGGCAAAAAGTAAATGTTTATTATGCAAGAAATGGAGAGTAAATACTTAATGAACTATATTATAGATAAAAATATAACTTTTTTTGTGCATCAAAGGCGTAAGTACTTATATCTAAAAATATAGAGAAGTTTGTAGTAAACTTTTTAAAGAACGACCATTTAAATGGATTGAAATGTCTTAGAATTTTTTATTTATCTACAAACAAATTCCTTATCTGTCAAAATCAGTTGCAGTATCTTTTTCAAATATGATTTTTATCTGCATTTTAATATTTTAAAAGACACTATTAAGTCACAAAATTCCTAACATTTTTTTTCTAATCCTGATGATACTATAATAAAAACTAACTTTACAGTACTATTACAGTATTGTATCCCCTATCAACTTTTCCCTAAATCTCACCCAATAAATCTGTAGCTTGTTGTAAATGGGACACCAGTATTGGTAAAGAAACCAGACTTTCATGTAGCTGTGACATCATTTCCTGTTGTCTGTCATATCTAATATACAATTCTGTTATCTGGCTATCAGAATCCTAAAAATAAATATAAATGTGTTGCGAACACAAAAATATTTTCATGATTTAAATAAAATTGAGAATGGAAATGGGGAATGTGTCAAAGAGACAACAACCCGACCATAGAACAGACCACAGCAGAAGGTAACCAACAGGTCTTCAATGCAGCCGCAACCAGAGGCCTCCTTCTGCTGGCCCCTAAACAAATATATATACTAGTTCAGTGATAATGAACGCCATACTAAACTCCAAATTAAAGTTGAAACATGTTAGGTTCTATGTACGATTCTACTTTTTTAGAATAACTTTTTAAATTACAAATTTCTTTTTTACAAATAATAAAAAAAGTCTGTGATAAACAATATAATTTAAGTCTGCCCTCTAACAAATACCCTTGTAATAAATATTTAAAAAATTGACAATACATATTTATTTACGCATGTATTGAATAATGATACTCAGGAAAGACTGGTACTATGTCAATAAACCATTTACCAACCTCTGCTCTCCTTGCATTTTGTTGACAATTGTCATGGAGTTCCTTCCAAATTTCCTGGTAACTGTAAAAATTTATATAAAAATATCACATACAAATGTATAGGATATGTAACAAACTAACAAAGTTACACCTTTTGGACTGGAAAGTGCAAAGTGAGTAACTTATTATTATTTACAAAATTTAATTACAATATATAAAATGTATAAGATTTACAGTATGAATCAGGTTGGTGCTCTATATGTGTTTTATAAACAGTTTTTGTTGTTGTTGATTAGATATAAATATAAAGGTAAACATAGCATTTTTAGTAGCAGAAAAAAAAACACAAAAACAAGTTTAACTGTGATAACCCTGCAATAAGTACTATAGTTTTAGAAATTATTTACTATTGCCATTGTCGGAATAAACATTTTTTATGAATATTTAATAGTTGTTATTTCAGAAAGTGCTGCAAACAAAAATGGTTTTAAATTGGAAATGAGAGTTTTCAGTTTTGCAACACAATTTCTGAATTTTTGCAAAACTAAAAAAAACATGACAAAAATTTCTGAATTTATACAACATTGGATAAACAAGAAGTGATGAATGTGAAAACATATCACATAGTATATCATGCTCAAATGAAGTTTCAGAAAATCTCAATTTATTGTCAAATCCTGAGAAAATGCTACCAAACTTTAATGGGTCAAAAAGAAAGACAGAAGGAATGAGAGATGTTCACCAGTATACCCCTCCTTTGAAGCAGGGTGTATAAATTAATGTTATTGCAGTACCTGTCAAGAAGTTCTGCACCAGCATCAAAGTTCACTGTTGACTTAGAAACACCTATTGGTATATCTTGTTTGACAGTGTCTCTGGATGTGATAGACTTAAATCTGTAAAAATGAATTAAAACATGTAAGTATTAAAATGTATGTTCACATTAACTACATGTAAATGTTTATGTTCATTTTAGTAATAAATCATGATCATACATAGATATTGTAATGGATGTGACTTGGAGAGTCTCCTTTAAATGTTCCTGGTTCCTATTTTCTAAATTATTTCTATGTTTCACTTTGATTTAAACATACTTTATAGCTGAATATGTGGTATGAGCTTTGTTAATTTTTGAAGGCAGTACGTATACAGAGACCTATAGTATGATAGTTGTTAATTTATTTCTGTGTCATTTGTTCATGTGAAGAGTTGTTTCATTGGCAATCATACCACATCTTCTTTTTTTATATAGAATCCAAAGTTGCTTTAAAATTTATTAAACTAAACTTTAACAGTATTCAATTCAAAGCTACTGTTTATGTTTGATGAACAGTCATTTCTCCAATATTTCTTCAATACCATTTTATTTCAAAGATGTTTTAAAGTGATAAGTTTTTTTCTCTAGAACTTGATCCGGAGCTACTCCATATGAAAAAAATGCACTTTCAGCATGCATATATCAGCAGACTTCAGTAATACATACTAAATTCAGTTTTAATTAGGCTACAGCTCACAGGAACCCCTTGACCCCAGTAGAATTAATTTTAAGCAACTACATGTACATTGGCATTATTTTGATACAATTTACTAAATTCTAACTTTTTTAATTGATTTTTTTTAACTTTAAATATTTTTCTTTTTTTATTCATTTGTGAATTCTTCTTTTTCACTACATTTCATTTTTGACTCAACTTTTGATTCACTTTTCATTTTGATTTCATACTACGTTTAAGGTTCATGTGGACCCTTTGGCTAAAATGGCTGTATTTTCACCTCAAAATTTACTCTGAGTACAGACAAACCTGTGCATCTGGAAAAGTTTTAAGGCATTGCATGCCCTAGATAAATAAAATTCAAATATGTTTTATGTTTTAGAAAAATAAAAACTTAAAAGGATTTTGCAGTGCACTATTTTTCATTCTTCTAGAAGGTGCCAAAATAAACTAAGTTGAGAAAGAGGTTTGAGAACTTCCCCACAGGTAATAATTGAAGTGAGTTGTATTGATTGACATGGACAGTAGATGGACAATAGATACCTGACAATAGTTGGTGATTTGAAATGTGTACCTGAGTGGACCATATCAAGCGAAATTCAACTGTTTGTTAATTTTATCATCTTCTGCAGGGACGAAAACAAAGTGCACTGCATAAGCCAGTTAAGTTATGGATTTTCTTAATCATACAATGCATTTGAATTCTATTTATCTAGGGCATGCTATGCTTTAAAACCTTTCCAGATGCACAGGTTTTTCTGTACTCAGAGTAAATTTTGAGGTGAAAATAAAAGGGTCCACATGAACCTTAACTTGATTGTTGTACATCTGTAAATTAATTATTGAGTTTGAGTTCTATTTGATTTAGGCTTAGTTCAGCCAAAACCTGATATCAGGTATCCCAATGATAGAATAGGGACACATAACTAGACACTACATGTTCCAGGAGGGGTGGACACTGACCCCCTCCTGTTACAATATTATTTCTTAAAATTTGCTTCATACACTAAAAGGGCAACTGTCACCAGAATGCGAAGAAGAAAACAAATAAATATTTAAAAACGGAAAGATTTAACAATACTTTATCAATGCAAATATGTTTAATAGATTAAAATGCTCAGTCACACCATTAGTATTTGAATTTTTTATAAAGTTTTCTATTATACCCTTTGTATTTATTAAAAATTATGCATTTTCTAGGGTGACTTTTTTCAGTGCCCAATTTATTGTCATTTAGTTTTATAGATCTTTGTGCAATAAGGGTGATTTAATTTAGATGTGAAGGAAGAGGTGCCACATCTTTCCACTTCCAGGTCATACAAAATTGAACACATATATTGGAATGGAACAACAAAATAAACAGCACAAACTTACTGAATTTTTGTTGGTGTAAAAATTATGTATACCTACCCTGCTGCTATACTTTTAAAAACACTCATAGTTGTTTTTTTTTGTTGTTTTCTTTCAATGTTTTTCGTCTGCCATTTTGTACAGTCACATGGTGTGTCACGTGATAGAAACTAAATTTGGACAAAGACGGGTCTGATTCGTTTTTTTTTATTTCACGGGGAAAGTATTTTTTTAAAGGAGTCCTTTATACATAAGTACCTAATCAAAGATATTCAATCGTAAAGTCATAAATTCCCAATCAAAAATTCTGTAGGCCTATTGACTCAAATAAAAACCAATTATACAAAAGCTAATAGCGTAAGTTTCAGTCAATTATTCAGTCACGAACATTGACTTTGTTTTAGTACCAATTAAGGATTTGTATAGTAATCAAAACCTTGTGTTTTTTGTGTTTTCGCTTTACACTTTGATGCACATCAAAACCGGATTTAGGTGGGAATGGTTGATTATTTAGGGAAATACTGAAGCATGACTCGAGCGGGACCCCGGCTTAGGCAGTCAGTGCGGCCCCCTACTCCTTTTGAAATTTTCTTGATTCGCCACTGCACCTGTTTTAAATCGACACGATTTTTGCGCTTTCACATAAAAAATCTTAATGAGTGTTACCATTACACAGATTACAATTCTTCAATTTGAAAACTATGTTCATCACTGCCTGGAAGTCTAAGGAAATTTAACACATGACATGGGTAAAATCGCTTTGTTCTTACTACGTCGTTCGGGTAATTAGGGTCACCAGAGCCCATTTCCTTTCTCAATTTTATGGCTTGGTCAATAACTATAACATATGATGACTGTTTAACTTAGCTTATTTTAATTTTTTATAATAAAAGAATATTGCAGTATAATATAATTATTTATTTGCTTGCTGTATATTTTGTTCACCAAAGAATATGCTAAATGGTGATAATTATTTTTATTAGAATTTTAAAATGGCGACCATATAAAACATATGGAAATAATTGTATCCATGACATTTTGGATTTGGACTCCAAATTGTTTTTGGAACATTGTATGATTGGTTTTTTTTTTAATTATGCCATGCCGTAAAATATAATTATCGGTGTCCAATGGACCTGTATCAATCCATCAACTGAGTTATTTGTTAAAACCGATACCACGTAAATGTGTTTGTATGACCAACTTCTTATTGTTTGACCAGAACTCTACGTCTTCTCTCCGTCTTGAAACAAAGAAAAACATTTGGGGATCATGAAAGAAGGTAGGAATGCACTATACCGTTAGGCGTCATTTTCGGCAAAACGTTAGCGTCAAATTGGTTCAAGTTTAACCGTGGTTCGTCAAAATATCCTTATCGTGATTCGTCAAAGGTATCAAATTACTATCGATCGTTATCGTTTTTTCTTGAAAATTTAAAGTGATTCGTCAAAATTATTCAATATTTCTTATCGTCTCACAGAAAGTGTACATTTCATCGTCATGGACCAAAAATTAACGTTAACATTATTTGGCAAGAAATTTCCCCGTTATTCGTCATGAAAGTACCCCCCCCCCCCCCCACAATTACGAACCCCCATCATGACCCTCATGAAAACCTTCCAAATTCCGTCCAATAAGTGGACACGCCAAAACTCAATGTGTAGGTTAAGTTGTAGTAAGAATACACAGTGCAGTTGTAAAAATAATTAATAATTAAAAGTCTGAATTAAAACAAGGTGTAATATTTGCTTGTGATAAGGCAGGCGTATTTGAAAAATGGCTTCCTAATTTGAAATATTGACTATATCTATTTTAAAGGCAATTATTGCATTTGTTTGATCTTTGATGTTAAACAATTAATCACTACAATTCATATCTTATTTCTTATTATTGCAGTATGAATAAGCACGGGAAATATATATTCTACATTAATAAATGATACGTTTAAAAAATGTGGAATACTTTATGAATGAAATAAATTTCGCCAACAAGAAATATTTTTAGCACAAACCAATGACATTACAAGTTTAATTGAATTTTCAACAATAGTTTCTCGTTAAGATAAAACAAATTGCTTCCTATTGGAAGAAATTTCAAGGGTGAATACTTTTAGAAAAGATAAGTTTGTTTAATATTATTTTACATTGTGCTATATCTGTGCTGAACATGCATAAAATAGTCACCACTTGATGTAACATATAACAATCAATCAATCAGTATTTTGGGTTATTATTTGTCCGGTTGACTGCTTTAGTCAAAGATGAAATATTATGTTTGATGGTCGTTTTTCTATATATTTTTATTGTCAACAAATACACAGCAGTTTGGTTATTTTATTTGCTAAATTTAAGCAAAATGGATGAGACACAAGTACATCATACTTATATATGAAGTTTTCTTTATAACACAATATGAGAACATATACAATAATCATACCATGAGCATAGATATAGGAAGATGTGGTGTGAGTGCCAATGAGACAAATCTCCACCCAAATAACAATTTAAAAAAAAAAAAAAAAGTAAACCATTATAGACCAATGTACGGCCTTCAACATGCATGTAAAACGAATAATTTAATAAAATAATTTACGAACTGTATAAATAAAAAGAAAAGGAGGCAAATTATTTTTCTGTGATTATGATTAAGGTTTTGATGACGATGGTCGTGCGTGCCAGTATCAATAACACTGTAAAAGTACATGTTTGGAAATTTTGATATTTTCATTCGAAAGTTCATGGTATTCGCAAATTAACAGTATTGTTTTTAAAAACAAAAGTTTAACTATGGCAATCACGAATGGTCGATAGGCATGCATTATGTAGAGACCGATTTAGGGGGCAGGGCCCCCTTTGTGTTGCTTATTTAGGTACTCACTGAATAATGACTCGAGCAGCTCTTAGGTGCAGACAGTGGACACCCACTTATGAAAAGTTCTGGGTCCGCCAATGCTATGTATGTAGCTGAATGCTTATGTATGTAGCTGAATGCTTATGATCGCTTATGTATGTAGCTGAATGCTTATGATCGCTTATGTATGTAGCTGAATACATACACCTGTTTTGTTGATTTGATTCGAATACTTTCTTAATGGAAGAAAAACGAAATCTTACATGTAAAGTCGGTAAAACGAATTGACCAAAAACTGTATTTGAGATTTCGTTATTCTACCATAAACATTTTTGGTTTCGTCATTCTACCATAAACATTTTTGGTTTCGTATCTTGTGTTGGCTGAGTGTTGTTAAACAATTTACAATTCATCAGTGTTTCTACACTCGCTATATCTTTAAGAAACAGCTACTTGGTCATGTTGGTCCGAGACCACAATTGTCACAAATGTAGTCCCTAGTGTGGACAGTGTGTTACTTGCCAATTTTTTGTATACCCCTTCAAAATGTATTTCCCCATGTTTTATGCCTCAATTAGCAAGTCAAGGGATGAAATGACACTGTCAAATAATTTGGGTCATGAATTTTAAAGCAAAGTAGTGATTTGGTCCAGTTGAAAAAGGTTAAAAATTAGCACTTCGGAAGCTGTCAAAAGATTTCAAGACCCCCTTAACATAAAATTGTCCATATTTTGAGTAAGAGCCTATGAAGTTTTCTATAATTTTGATATAATTTGTCCCAAAAGTAGTACAACAAACACACTGTAAAAAAATTATTGAGAAAGTGCAGGTGGGATTATTTTAATTTGCATAACATTTAAATGCACTACGAAATAATTGTGGTCTCGGACCACTTATTGGGTCTGTTAATATCTAAATGTAAAGCTAATGGTGGTTTTCAATATTGTACATTTACAAAATTATTTGATACACTTGTATGGTCTGTAATAGATTGGTGCCTCTATATCGGGAACACGAGACTTTTCATGTATAAATAGTATTAAAAATATAGCCATGCGTTTTACATGGGTGTAAGAAAATACACGCCTAATATGCCTTTGTGTGTTGACATGTGCTGGATGCCATGCAAAATCAAACAGGGGACTAGTGTTTTTAGAAACTGGACACGTTTTAATCAATGAATGATGTAAGAGTAAATAAAAAAATGTATATATGGATAACGCATGTAAAAAAAGTTTCAAAAAAATGTCATTTAAAAGTAAAAAATAAGTTAAAAGAACTTGATATGGAATATATGTCAAGGCCGTAGCTACCCTTGAGGCAAGTGAGGCAATTCAAGTGAGGCAATTGCCTCACTAAAATTTCGACACTGATTTTTTTTTTATACATATATATATAAATATAATACATGTAGTCATTTGTTGTTCTGTCTCAACCTTAATTTCTATAACTTGTCATCATTCCTTTTAAACTATGATTCTTCCTGGATATAACTCAGCATCTCAACGGGTGATGTTTCTCGATTACATTAACCTAGTAACGATAATCATCATGGATCTTTAGTTAAAAACAGGCTCTTGCAGAAAAGGGAAAAGCGACACTGAAGGTAAAGAAGGAATAATTATAGTAAACAGAGTCTGAGTATTGTATATAACTTCATTAGAACAATCAAAAAACGATAAGTAGACTGACAAATAAAGTACTGGTCTTCGGAAGGGGGCAGTCCTGTCTGAGTATTCATTTTTCCGTTTCATCAACTTTTGACAAATCAAGTACTGGGCATCGCAAGGGGGCAGTCCTGTCTGCGTATTCATTTCACGAACTTTAAACTTTCTCTTTACAGATAAATGAAATATAAATAATATGAAACATGAATACATGGATTAGTTTTTATCCATGTTTCTTTAACCTTAAAAATTGAAAGAATATCCCATATTCCAATTTGATATTATTGAGGAATGGAAGAACCTTTAACACAGGATTTTGTCTTTACTTATTCGGGACTACGGAATTTCGTTACTTTATATTCGGGGTTTCGGAATCGGAGACCCCCAAACCATAACCCCTAAATTTATAGATTCTGGAACTAAAATACCACCAACTATTTCCAGAAATAATTTGAAATTACGGAACTACATGTACAAACGTCAAAAACTCCATTCCAATTCCCCTGTACCCATATATATATACTTACTCTATAGATAGAATCATATACATGTATCTTATCTCATTCTATCCCTAGTTTGTCTACTCTTTGTAAGCATAAAAGCGAGTTTAATATTTTGTAACTGCGACTGTATGATGGTGCTTACAGGAAAGCTTAATTCCCTTTTGCAAACAAAACTGTTACTACCGATGCTGCTACCGAATTGCTGGTGGAGAAGGAATTGGAAGAAGACATTGATCATTGTGTTGATGATGATGTGCTACCTTTAGAAACACAGACTGCCTTGAA
This sequence comes from Mytilus edulis, assembly GCF_963676685.1. NCBI lineage: Eukaryota > Metazoa > Mollusca > Bivalvia > Mytilida > Mytilidae > Mytilus > Mytilus edulis. Next base: position 29,297,365 of record NC_092348.1, on the reverse strand, counting down.
ACAACTGAAAACTTGGAAAAGAGCATGCATGAGTGGCGCGAGATTGTGCGGTCTTGCCATGCTCCATGTTCATCGCGATAAGGATATCAGCCGACCAAATTATGATTCTGAAACGATTTGACTGAACCGGCCATAGAAAAATTTGGAAAACTCTACTGAATCGATGTTTGTTCTACGTTCTGGCAGCAGACTCAAATCAGTGATATTTGGATGATTATCTTACATATAAATTTAAATAAAGTTGTTAAAAATTTGGTGTTAGTAAAAGTCTTAAAAAATGAAAAATTTATATAAAAAGTGTCCAAATTCAAAACTTTATCAAACTCTCTAAAAATGCCTAGAATGCAGATTTTGCACCATTCATTTTTTACCCTCCAAATTTTTTTTTTCGCTCAGCTCAATTATTTTGCCTTACTAAAATAAGATGCCTAGCTACGGCCTTGAGTGCAATGGTGCTATTTTAAACAAGGATTTAATTAAGAATATTGAAAATGTATGTTTTGAAAAATTTAAGGAAGAATGGTATGAGAAGATTATGTCAGATGATAAAAATAAATAACGTACATATAGAATGTTCAAAAATGTATATGGCGTAGAAAATTATTTGATTTTTAATATATTGGTCAGTTAGATACAGGAGTGCTTTAGCAAAATTTAGATATGGTGTAGCACCAATCAGAATTGAAACTGGTCGTTATGAAATTATTGATTTTGAAGCTAGATTATGTTTTAACTGTACTGATGACATTGAGGTATATTAGTATATATATGGTACAAATAAGTGATATATATTAAAAAATCTGAGATTAATGATAATTAGGGAAAGGGACTATGGGGGGCTCATAACAGGATCCTGTTCTCAAGCACCTATGCGTTGAAGATGAAAATTATGTTTTGCTAAACTGTCCTGTATATTCTGATATTCGTAATGTTATGTTTAACCATGCTAATATTGTTGATGAGATTTTTTTACATATGTCTGATAATGAAAAATTTATATTTCTTTTTACAAATGAAAATATAGTAATTTTTACTGCCAAAATCTGCTATGAAATTTTAATAAAGCGAAAATGTATTTTATACTCATGATATAGATATAGGAAGATATGTGGTATGAGTGCCAATTAGACAACTCTCCACCCAAATCAAAAATTATAAAAGTAAACCATTATAGGTCAAGGTACGGCCTTGGCTCACACCGAACAGCAAGCTATAAAGGGCCCCAAAAATTAGTAAAACCATTCAAACGGGAAAACCAACGGTATAATCTATATGAAAACGAGAAACACGTATAACTACGTAAATAAACGACAATTACTGTACATCAGATTCCTGACTAAGGACAGGTGCAAACATTTGCAGCGGGATTAAACGTTTTAATGGTACCAAACCTTCTCCCTTTTCTGTAACAATAGTATAACATCACAACATAGAAAAACACAATATAAAATATCAATTGGAAGGTTTAACTCAATCAAAAAACGCAAATTAACACACAATGAACGAATAAACTTGATCTTCGATACCTGAATGCAAATTCATAGTTAATAAAATTTATAACGGATATATAATTAAGGTCAAAAGAAATATATACAGGTTTAATCCAAGTTAAAGTAAGATACCACTGTGGAATATTAAACAATTTATAGAAAATCATCACTTTTGAAAAAACTGCGTCATATCCTACACAGGTAATGAAAATAAATAAAGTTAAAAGTCAATTGTTCACGAACAATTGAAAGGTCTTTCCTTTTAACTTTTATTGATAGTCTTCTTAGTTTAAAAAATATTGTTGCTAAGGACTTTTATGTTCTTAACAATTGGTTGTTAAGGACAAAATCATTCATAAGGATAAAAATATTACTTCAACATTATGAATGTGATACGCACTTTTCATAGTCTTTAAAGTTAAAAAAATAAGTGATTGCTAAGGACTTGTATGTCGTTGCTAGGGACAAAAATGTCATTTCCAGTATTAAAAATTGCATATTTATATTATTCATAGCCTTCTAAGTTAAAAAAAATATAAGGTTGCTAAGGTGTTTTATGGCGTTGCTATGGACCTTGAACTCTGACCTTGACATAATTTTATAGATCTTCTTATGCTGAACATTTATGCAATTCAGTTTCATTCTATCTCTAACCTCTTTTGAGTTATAAGCAAAAAATCGTCATTTCGGACCCGAAAAACAGTTTTGGTGGCCTAGGTCCATGATAGTTGGTCCAATAATTTTGGACCCAATATAACAAATGTTTATCTCGACAAGACACACATTTTCTTCGTTACATTTTATCAGCCATCTTTTACGGTTATTGAGAAAATTCGATGACAAGCTAAGGTCAAAATCTAGGTCATACCCTTTACCTTTGACCTTAGGTCGATTTTCATGGTCACGTGAATTGATGATCATTGGTGAAGATCCTAGGTGGCTACAACTTACGGTTTCTGAGTTTTAGTGGCCAACAGAAAGTAACCAAAAGTTAGCGTGCAATAAATTCCAATATTGCACTAGTGCAATAAATCTTTAAAACTCATGACGTCATCACCGACAAAATCTTAGTTTAAACCAATATTATATTGCTATACATTAAAAGAGTTATTGCATGAGTATTGGGGAATATTGTCCCGCGTAGATCATATATTGCACTCGCAAGCTCGTGCAATATAAAATTCTACTCGGGACAATATTCCCCAATATTCATGCAATTACCCCATAGTATAACGAAATCAGAGATCTATATTTTAATTTAAAATGACAATATTTGAACCCGACATCGATTAGTGAGATGCCAACATACTTTAAGTGACCCCACCCTTAGTTTAAAATTTATCCACTAACACTAAAAGGAAGTAAATATTGACAATACTTCTATTTTTGTAATGATTAAGCAATATGCACTATTTTCACTTTTTTCTTGATTACATAATCACATGGAACAAGGAAATACTTAAATCATGTCAAATTGACATTTTTTTTTACCATTACTTCTGCGTAAAAATATGGTTTATATCGCATGTAACAAGGTCATATCATAATTTTAATTTGCATGACAGATCGTGGTATTGCAAAAAGTCTTTTATGTTTTATATCTTAATGTGATATATGACTGATCGCTGAAATTGTCATAGAAACTGCAGTGCTAATTTTGAATTGGAACACCTTCAATTTGACATCTTGAAAACAGGATAGCGTGCATGGTTTCACTTTAATCATTTGGGCGCAAAATGTGGTAGGCTCAGGTTGTAGGTAGCTTCAAAGAGAACTAATATGTTATCAAATTAAAAAGGAAGGGCGATAAAAAGCTCGGAATATTCCACCCACAGCCAGAATGCTCAATAAAGTTTAAATTAAACGTTGTTAAATGTAAGTTAAACGCTGAACATTATGAAACTTGTTCAAATTACAGTGCATACTTGTAACATAATCCTTATAAAGTGATTTCCAAGAAAAGTAAGGAATGTTTAAGTCACACATGTGGTTCTGAATGGGGTTTACAGAATAGAAAATGATGGACCTAGAATACAGAATAAACGGCAAACAAATAATGAAAACAAAAACAATAGGAACACACAAAAAATGAGAATATTGGATTGCTAAAATATAAAGATAGAATAATGAACAAATTAAGTAGATGCGCAAAACAAACAAAAGACACAACCATTACCACAAGAAGATTTGTAAAAAATATTACAAAACCATGACCACAAGAAGAAGCGCTAAAACAAATAGAAAACAAAACCATGATCACAAGAAGAAGCGCTAAAACAAATAGAAAACAAAACCATGACCACAAGAAGAAGCGCTAAAACAAATAGAAAACAAAACCATGATCACGAGAAGAAGCGCTAAAACAAATAGAAAACAAAACCATGACCACAAGAAGAAGCGCTAAAACAAATAGAAAACAAAACCATGACCACAAGAAGAAGCACAAAACAAATAGAAAACATAACCATGATCACAAGAAGAAGTGCAAAACAAATAGAAAACAAAACCATGACCACAAGAAGAAGCACAAAACAAACCAAAGAAAAAAAAAACATGAACACAGGGAGAAGCGAAAAACAAACAAAAACCATGACCACACGAAGAAGTGCAAAAAAAAATAGAAAACAAAACCATGACCACACGAAGAAGTGCAAAACAAATAGAAAACAAAACCATGACCACAAGAAGAAGTGCAAAACAAATAGAAAACAAAACCATGACCACAAGAAGAAGTGCAAAACAAATAGAAGACAAAACAATGACCACAATAAGAAGTGCAAAACAAATAGAAGACAAAACAATGACCAAAAGAAGAAGTGCAAAACAATGACCACAAGAAGAAACGCTAAAACAAAGAGAAAACAAAACCATGACCACAAGAAGAAGCACAAAACAAACCAAAGAAAAAAAAACATAAACACAGGAAGAAGCGAAAAACAAACAAAACCATGACCACACGAAGAAGTGCAAAACAAATAGAAAACAAAACCATGACCACACGAAGAAGTGCAAAACAAATAGAAAACAAAACAATGACCACAAGAAGAAGTGCAAAACAAATAGAAAACAAAACAATGACCACACGAAGAAGTGCAAAACAAATAGAAAACAAAACCATGACCACAAGAAGAAGTGCAAAACAAATAGAAAACAAAACCATGACCACACGAAGAAGTGCAAAACAAATAGAAAACAAAACCATGACCACAAGAAGAAGTGCAAAAAAAATAGAAAACAAAACCATGACCACAAGAAGAAGTGCAAAACAAATAGAAAACAAAACCATGACCACAATAAGAAGTGCAAAACAAATAGAAAACAAAACAATGACCACAATAAGAAGTGCAAAACAAACAGAAGACAAAACAATGACCACAAGAAGAAGTGCAAAACAAATAGAAGACAAAACAATGACCACAATAAGAAGTGCAAAACAAATAGAAGACAAAACAATGACCACAATAAGAAGTGCAAAACAAATAGAAGACAAAACAATGACCACAAGAAGAAGTGCAAAACAAATAGAAAACAAAACAATGACCACAATAAGAAGTGCAAAACAAATAGAAAACAAAACAATGACCACAATAAGAAGTGCAAAACAAATAGAAGACAAAACAATGACCACAATAAGAAGTGCAAAACAAATAGAAGACAAAACAATGACCACAATAAGAAGTGCAAAACAAATAGAAGACAAAACAATGACCACAAGAAGAAGTGCAAAACAAATAGAAGACAAAACAATGACCACAATAAGAAGTGCAAAACAAATAGAAGACAAAACAATGACCACAATAAGAAGTGCAAAACAAATAGAAGACAAAACAATGACCACAATAAGAAGTGCAAAACAAATAGAAGACAAAACAATGACCACAATAAGAAGTGCAAAACAAATAGAAGACAAAACAATGACCACAATAAGAAGTGCAAAACAAATAGAAGACAAAACAATGACCACAATAAGAAGTGCAAAACAAACAGAAGACAAAACAATGAATTTAAGAAGAAGTTAAAAACAAACAAAAGACAAAGCCATTACCAAAAGAAGAACGACGACAAGATTAACAACAAAGCAAATCGCAAACAAACAAGATTGCGCAACACAAACCTTGTCAAATATCGGGATGAAATCGTGTACTCTGGAAAGGAATACACCTTTCGTTTTGCTCGTGGAAAATAAAAAAAAATCGCTTTCATTAAATGATGCATTGTAATGTAAATAGAACTAAAAGTAGTTGACCTTTCACAGTTTTGGTTGTTCTGTTCAGGGTGTATGCTCAGATGTGTTTTATGGTCCAAAATCTTTATTTCCAGCGCAACTTACGAAAGGAATTCTGAAGCACGTCTTAAATGTGAAACCTGAACTTGATGCATGGAGTACTTGGAATTATTGACTGTCTATAAAATATCAATCAAAACTCAACAGATATATGTTGTCGATCTTGCAACATTTGGATGATATTGTCTCCTGTATAGTTGTTGTTTAAGTAAATGCAGTAAATGCACAATTCTGCATTTATCTCCTGTGCGAATACCAAATGTTATCAAGCAAACAATTATTTTTTTTGAGATATACAGTCTCATCAGTTGAAAAAGACTCCTACAGTTTAAGGAAATCGTCACTACAAAGTGTTTTGTCCTGACTGTGTGTGATCATCCCTAATGGAGAATTGGACTGATCTGCTAGAAGAATCCACATATATTTTTTTACAAAGAAATCAATTTGGAGAAGTGAAGTACACGTTTCATATGACTTTGATGTAAACATTTAAGCATAATTTAACAAAATGTTATAAAATCGTTATAAAAAGTAAGATATACCGTGTAATCTCTTTCTTTGGGAAAACATATATGAATTGAATAGGGATGACGATTTACCTTCTTTTATGATATAAACGTATAAATTAAGTCTGAAATATTTCATATAGATTAGTCTGCCAGAAGCAAGCATTATTAGTCACATGCATAAAGATATGCTGTATAAGAAAATTAAAGTTTACATTCTTTTCAAAATTAGCGTCACAGTAGTCTCGTGGTAGCGTGCACGTGTTCGCTTCGAGTTCAGAAGGTCTGGTGTTCAAACACAGTCCGGGATTAACAAATTATTTGAAATTTAGTGATTGCTGCCAGTGGCGGATTCAGAGGGGGGCGTAGAGGGCGTACGCCCCTCTCCCTTTTGCTCGGACTTTTTTTTTTTTGTAAAATGATTTATCAGACCTTTGCCATTTCCCGTGTATTTAATTTTATACGACAATTCTTTACTTATAAAGATATTTTTCGCTGGTATTTACCGATAGTCTTGTCCACTTTTTAGCTATTAGAAACAAAAATTTCCAACAAAATTATTTATCATTAAATGAACATGATGTCTGTTTCGCCGGACTTATATATTGAATACTTTTTTCAAGACCAGACTGTAACCTGCCTGATGGGTGTGGCCTTTATGTGTTCATTTTTGACCGTCATTCATAAATTCGTTGTCATTTCAGACCGTCTTTTGTAGCCTTTGGTTGATTTGGAACCCCTCACTTCCCTAAGTTTTGTTGGATGAAACATATCAACCAAACATTTGTCCAACGTTTAAATAGTGCATATTACATTTATTTTATGTTTTTTTTAGCCTAAAAAAGGTCCCAAACCTTCGCCCCTGGTCCAAAATCCTGGATCCGCCCCTGGCTGCTGTTCCGCTAATAACGCAGCATTTAGGACTAAGAGCAAATACTGAGTTAACATTATCTTGTTTTCGTCCTGAAGATGCACTTACTTTCCCATCCATCCGTTATTCTAAATCCTGGAAACATATATTGGCTCAGTTTTCAATATATAAATTCTTCAACTCGGCATCGATTAACTGCAGAACTTACCTTTGAAATAACGACCCAATTTGATACGTTTGATATTTGAACTACCTAACTTATAAGATAATTGTATTATTGTCAATATTTGGTAATTATTTCTCATTCGTTTTCAGTTGTAAGTAGCTTGCTCATGTTGCCAAGTGCTGTCTTAAAGATTTTTGGCTTTGTCGGATTATTTGGCAAAACGTGGCGTTGTCATATCAGTAGAATCAACCCTATCAGTGAGCGCGTCAACATGTATTGAGTTTCGCGGTTAGATCCGGAACCAATTACCCGCTTAAACTTCGAATCATCCGGTCAAACAATTATCACCCGCTAATTTTACTTGTTATTCTAGAAATTTGCACTGGAACTTGAATTAACACAAAATGACGTCATGATAGTTGCTGATGTATAATGTTTAGTATAATGTTCATCTCAGGTCCGATTTTAGCTTTAACAATTACGAAATTAAAGGATCGTATGCATGTTAATCATGGAAGTAAATGCACCATTATATGTAATTTATGACCAATTGGTGACCGCTGCAATAAGTGAATATCGCTTGGCCTGTATATGCAGCTGTACACTTGAAAAGCCATGCTAGCATCTGGTTGAAGGAACATTTTTTTTTTAATCAAATATTTACATGGAATAACTATTAAAATTAAAGGTAGGTGACTTATGTCAATTTTTTCTTTACTTTTGTCAGAAAAAAAGGTGCGGTTTCTAAAATGCAGATCCCAAAATGACTGACTGACTAAATAATAGGAAAATTTAATTAATATTTCGAATACGACCCTGTACATTTTGGCTATATTTCGAAGCATATTTACAGTATATATATACGCGTTTGCGTATAGCTAATGAAGATTGTGCTTTCCTGTTGAGTCAAACAAACTGAAAACGACTTGTCTTTCTGTAGTCAAATTTCCTGTTTGGTAGTAAAGGTGAGGAAATTTTGGGACCGGATTTTTATTATCATATTTGTTGTTGTTGCTAGAAACATAACTTCTGAATTTTACCAATCAATATATATTATCATTACTGTTACGAATTTGAAGGGGAAAAAATATTAGTATTTTTACAAAAACAAGTTTAAAAATTCGTTAAAGAGAATTTTTTAACCGTAATCACACTGTATAATATAAAGAGAATTCGTTATTAATATTATTTCTAAAATTCGTTATGCCGTTTTAATACTGACAATTTTGAAATTAACAACCCCTTTTTACAAAATAATTTTGGGTAAAAGCTATAAATTACAATCGTTTTTTTTTTGTTTTTTTTTTATTAGGATGATTTTTTTATTGACCAAAACAGTCTTCCTTATTGGAAACGCCCAATAATTGAAATTGAAACAGCTAGAAATTCCAACGGATTTTGAGATTCCTATGAAGCACTCATCTCCCATTGTGTATTTTTAAATTAAAGACCATAGTTGGTGTGGTTTGCACAATTTACCGAAGCAGAATGTCAATAGTTGAAATTAAATTAAAAAACTCAAAAGATCATTAACTGTTTATTACATTTGTATACCAATTGTATGCCTAGTGAGTATCTGGAAAGAGTAGAAAATTGTCGTTGAATAGAATAGAATATTTTTTTTTATTTCCCAAATTACAGGGTCCATAAAGGGCATAAAATCAGATACAATTGATTTACATAATTGGTAACAACATCAATAGAGGCATATACATATATATTTGGAATATAAGCATTGGTCAGAATCAAGCTAAAAACCACATACATTGTATATATTGTGAATAAAAGAATAATAAAATTACATTATACATGTATATGTATTTATTCTCAAATTATTTACTTGACTTAGTGTCAGTGTTCATACCTGATCTCCTTAATTCAAAAGAGTCACAAATAATATTTGATTAATATTTGTCCATGTTCAGAAACCACACTGACGTCATTGCAAAAGGTGTTTCAACAAAATATGATACTCGCACGTAATGTGTTAATTATTATATGAAATCACGAACACGAAAACTATCACTTTCAGGAATATTTCTAAGTTCATGGCGTTTAGTTTGTCGAAAATAAGTAAACCCGAACGAAACATATGTGATTTGTCCGTATTCGATGTAAAAGTAAAAAAGATGTGGTATGGGACCAAATGACGTAGATGTACATGTACAATTCAAAAACAGCCTTTAAGTCGGTGGTCAAAATAGTCCAATTACTGTATTACTAGCATGTCACACTGAGGTTATGTTTTCACGCTCGTGGCATGCAGGAACGTTTGATTCCAATCTTAATTGACTAGGATTGTCAGTTTTCCTACGAAACTAGAGGTCGAGGCGTCTCAGGGTTTGCTTCCTTTTCAAATCTGTATTACATCCCTCATTTGAAATTGAAAAATCGTTAAACAGGACTTTTCAAATCTGTATAACTATAAAATCCCTCATTTGAAATTGAAAAATCGTTAAACAGGACTTTTCAAATCTGTATAACTATAAAATCCCTCATTTGAAAGTAAAAAATCGTTTAACAGAAATAAACCACAATACTTTCAATGTAAAATGATAGCATACGCTCTAATTTATTGTTTTTGGATACAATTCGGCATATTTTGTTAGAAGTGAACAAAAAGGTAAAACATGCTACACAGAGGAACAAGTGATCATGACGCTACAGTTTCTCTTTCTTATTGATTTTATATTTGTTGAGTTGGAGGTAGATTTTTTTCAACAAATTGTCGGCATTCCTTTAGGTACGAACTGTGCACCTTTTTTGTCGACTTCCTTTATTTTCATAGTAGTTAGAGTTCCTTCAGACACCAGTCAAAAACAAGAAGATTAAAGAAGCCCGATCATTTCACTACACATTCAGATATATTGATGATGTTCTTTCCATTAACAATCTAAACTTTTCTGATTTGGTTCGATTAATATATCATCCAGAACTATAAATTAATGAAACACAAGAAACGGCTTCCTTCGCCTAATTTTTAGCTCACCTGGCCCAATGGGCTAAGTAAATAATGTTCAGCAAAGTAAGATCTACAAATACGTCAACATGACTAAAATTGTTTATTGGCCCCTTTTATTGCCTTTTCAATTTTTAACAATTTTTCTTAAATCTTTTATCTTTTACAAAAATCTTCTTCTCCGAAACTACTGAGTCAAATTTGTTCTAACTTGACCATAATCATCTTTAGGGTATTTTAAAAATGTGTCCTGCCAACCATGCAACATGGCCGACATGGCTAAAAATATATAACATAGGGGTTCAATGCACTTTCTGGCTTATATCTCTGAAACTAAGGCATAAGAGCAAATTTGACTGGTATAAAACTGCTCACCAGATTTAGATCTATATGCCCTGAAATTTCAGTCAGACGAATCAGACAATCCTTTGTTGGGTTACTGCCCCTCGGAATTTGTAATTTAAATGAAATTTTGTAGTTTTTGGTTATTATCTTGAATAATAATAAAAATAGAAATAAACTGAAAACCAGAAAGATCTACAAATAAGTCAACAAGACCTAAATTGTCAATTGATTCCTTAAGGAGTTATTTCCCTTTATAGTCAATTTGAAAAAAAATCGTAAATTTATGTAATCTTTTACAAAAATCCTCTTCTCTGAAACTACTGAGACACATTTAAGCAAACTTTGCCATAACTTTCGTTAGGATATCTCGTTTAGAAAACGTGTCCGATGACCCCTCCTGCCAACCAACTTGGCCAACATGGCTTAAAATGGAACATAAGGGTAAAATGAAGTTTTGGACTTATATCTCTGGAACTGAATCATTAAGAGCGAAAATCTGACATGGGTTAAAATGTTCATCAGGCCCTGAATTCATACTATTAATGTAATTTGCAGTTTTTTGTTATTATAGATAGGGATACACTGTAAACAGCAATAATGTTCAGCAAAGTAAGATCTACAAATAAGTCAAATGATCAAAATAGTCAATTGTCCCCTTAAGGAGTGTATGCCCTTTATAGTCAATTTTCGTAATTTTTTGTAATCTTTTACAAAAATCTTTGCAACCTAATCAACTTGAACAAATAGAATTAAACTTAAGCAAAGGAGACGATTTTAATCTTAGAATTATCAATCCCCCGGGGCCCCACCTTAGTAGCAATATACCTAAATCATCTGCGTATGGGATATACGTTTCCTAACTCATTCGATACTGTAGATTTGTAGCTGCTACTCACACTATATATAACCCCACCAGTGTCTTAGCAGTAAGCTGATAAACCAGGGTTATGTCAACGAACATATCGTACTTTTTCTGAAAAACATCATTGGAAGATCCCACAAGGGGATGCTATATGTAATGTTTTTGATGACTAAGTCACTTAAAAGTTATGGTTAAGTTATGTCTTTGACGACTAATTTACTACAAGGGGATGCCATACATGTGTAGTGTCTTTGACGACTAGGTAATTTCAAGGTGATGGTTTTATGTCTTTGGCGATTTAGTTACAACATTGGGATGTCATGTGTAATGTTTTTGATGACTAAGTAATTTCAAGGTAATTTCAAGGTGATGGCTTGGTTATGTCAAACAAGGGGATGCCATGTGTAGTGTCTTTGACGACTTGGTAATATCAAGGTGATGGATTGGATGTCTTTGACGACTTAGTTACAAGGGGATGGCATGTGTTATTTTTTTGATAACTAAGTCACTCGAAAGTGATGGCTTGGTTATGTTTTTTAAGACTTAGTTCCTTCAAGGGGGTGCCATGTTTAATGTCTTTGACGACTAAGTAATTTCAAGGTGATGGCTTGGTTATGTCCTTGACGACTTACTTACTACAAGGGGATGCCATGTGGCTCATTAGTCTGTGCATGCCGCCGTGTAGTGTCTGTGACGACTAAGTAGCAACAATGTGGTTGCATTGGTTTTGTCTATGAGGACTTAGAAGGTGTCATTGTGTGAAATTATTCCATCGATATTCTCATCATCCACATACTGCTGCATGGGGAAATTGATAAACATGAATATTTCCTACATGTTCAGTCAGGATTCTACTTCGTCAGAATTATCTCCCCATTACGCCAGTTCATTTTCACAATCGTAGAAATGGAAGCCATTGTAGGGATGACGCGCTACCAATTTTGCTCATGGAAACCGATAAATTTATCCACATTGCACCATTACGATCCTTATATGTCAGTTGTATTTTAAAAGACAAATGTATCAACTAGCTAATCAGCATCAGTCAATGATTTTGTCTGCATTGATTCAACTTAAAACTATTGTCTGATCGGTTGTCAGGAGGAATTTTCGAAAATTCATAAACATTTAAAAAAATTCTAATTAAAAATTTCTTGGAAGGGCAGACTAGATTTTTTTTAGTGTATAAAGACTATAAACCTTAGTTTTCACACACAAAAAATTATATTTTTTCAAAGATATGCATTTTCATCATCCAACTTGAAAGACTGTCGTCAAGTACTTTCAGTAAAAAATTAGCTACTCGAACACACCTTCTCTGTTTTTGTGACTCATTAGATAGGTATTTCACTTGACCCATATATTTCATCTTTTAGTGCTGTTATTTTTTTGTGTTATAAAGTCAATCTGTAGCAGTGATATATAAAAATAATAGAATCTGAAGCGAGACGATGTATGAAATATTCTTACTTTATACGATATCAAGACAAAATATTCAACTCAAACACGCCCTAACATAAAAAGGTGCACTCGATTTTCTCTTTTCGATACAATTGTTACCCATTTTTTGGAATTTTTGCTCGAGTCACATAATGGAAGGGCAGACACGAAAATTTTTGGACTAATAGATTGGTATGTTTTCCGTCCGTGGTAATGTTTTTAAAAAAATCGGAGGTTATGCATTTTCATCATCCAACTTGAAAGATACCCATGTCGTCGACTTGAAATCTAATTGTTCTGCTTAACTATGTACTAGATAAATTGAAAACTTATGCAAATGGTGTTTTTAAAATAAAAAACCTCGTAATTGAGAAGAAAATTGTAATTTTGTTCGTTTCTATTAACTTTTAAAATTTTTGTCACTATAGTAAACAATACAGTACACATTTATCGCCTTCTCTAACAAAGAGCTTCGATTCTTTTGTGATCTTTTGTTCTATTTCAACCGGGTTTCTGACTGTGTTTATGTAAAAAATGTCGTTGTCTGGAAGGTCATACTCATGTGAATTTAGTATTTTTCTGACTGGAACAATCTTAATAACCGATCACGTTAAAGTTAATATTCTTTTCTAGTTCTTTTAGGTATAACAACACCAAAAGCTCAATTATATAAGGTGAAATGTAACTCACTTATCAATAGTAATCACTGTCCAGTTGGTTTCGGTTTTGGAAAAAAGCAAGTCACTTGGTGAGTTATTTATATTTCGCCTCCATGTGATCAGTAATAAATGGGATACAAATTCTGGAAAATCTTTTTAAAAAAAAGTTATTTTACAGTATATTGGGGTGTTATGCAAGCAAAACTCAAAAATATGTATCAGTTAAATAGTTGATGTTTTTACGATCAGTAAATATGATTCTGATGAAATTGTATTTAAACGAGATTGTGAGTTCGAATCTCACACGTGGCAGATGTGCTCGTCTCCAATCAAAATAGACAAAACTTGTCAGTTTTACTACCAAAGGTCGGTGCTTCTCTTCAGGCACTCCGGGAACAAAAAAAATCCAATAAAAAACTAACCACCACGAAATAGCATGTAATAGTCTTGAAAGTGGCATTAACTACCAATCAATCAGTCAATATAATCGACAAAGATAAAGGATAAAGTTTGCACTATTAAATTACAATTATTTTATAAATGATATTAATATAATGAACTTTACCATCCCTAAGGTTGAGGGAACTACATAGCAGAAGGGTGTAAATTATAAATTAAAGTATTTTTTTATAATGTCCTGGGCGTTTAAGTAGCTACAGTGGCGGATCCAGGGGGGGGGGGGTCCGGGGGTGCGCACCCCCCCTTTATTTTTGCCGATCAATGCATTTGTATCGGGACATATGTTTTGCACCCCCCCTGCACCCCCCCCCCCCCTTTGCCCTGGGTTAGCACCCCCCCTTTCGAAAATTCCTGCATCCGCCCCTGAGCTACAAGGATATGGTATAGATAATTCTTCTGCCAACTTAATATCTTTCATATTGTACTGGTTGACTTGTATATCACATTCGCGTGTATCAAGGAATTAATTACTAGAATAATCTTGATAGAGTGATAATTGGTGTAGAGTCAACGTATGTGTTTTTATTCGTACGTAGAAAGGATTATCGACAGAGATATTAAATGGAGGAATATCTACATATATATAGGAGCTTGTAGTTCAGTGATTGTCGTTGCACTTGGTTCATCTCTGTTAATTTGTTCTCGTTTTGTTATGACTATGTCGTTAGTTTTCTTGTTTGAATTGTTTCACATGTTTCATGTCGGGGCCTTTTTTAGCAGACCTTACGGTATGATTTTTTTCTCTGTGTTGAAGGCAGAACGGTGGTCTTTCAATGCTAACATCCAGTTCATTTGGACCCTGGTGGATAGTTTTCTTACTGGCTGACTATGCGGTATGGGCTTTGCTCATTGTTGAAGGCCGTACGGTGACCTATAGTTGTTAATGTCTGTTACATTTTGGTCTTTTGTGGATAGTTGTCTCATTGGCAATCATACCACATCTTCTTTTTTATATTCATACCAAATCTCTTTATTTGTATATGGATAATGTAAATGTGTTTATATTGCCTCGTACAAAATTACATTGTTTCACAAGTAATTATATTAATATGTTCGATTATACTATCACTAAGGTTAAGGTAGGGTTAAATAGCTGTTAGAATTAAATTCACAAACAAGGTACAATTTTGGGCTCGATTTGACCAAAAATCAAATGTATTTTAGAATTACTCCAATATACAATTCGGCTATTAATGGCTCTTCAAAGATGCTCGTATTCCACATATCTTGAAACTTTTTAAACGTCATTCAAACGTTGACACGCAGATGTAACAAAAAAGACCCAAAGTATAGTTAAACCCAGTCAACGATTCAGAGATATGCACGAAGAAGACACATTCCTTATTTCAAAATGAATTATTAATTTCATAACACCAAATTTTAATAAAAAATATTTTAGACTAACAGTCATTTTCTGATATGGCTAATACATAATTTCAGTATTCTTCTTGCAGAAGGTGGCAAAACATTTATTTCGAAATACATTTTTATAATATTGCCATTTGGTAATGTCAAAAACTTTATGTGTTTGAAGTCTTTCATTGTCTTATCAATTTTGGTGAATTTTAAAATTTTTCCAATAAGCAGACTTTGATGTTTAACAAAGGTAGTTCAATAAAACATTAAATATGTATTTGAAAGCTGTCCTTGTCAATGTCAAACTCGGTATTCTTCTATCTGATGGCCGTAGCAAAAAATGTCACAACCATTCTTTGCATTACCATTAGTTAATGACGAAACACATTGGCCTGACAGTTTTAGGATTTGCATTGCAATAAGCACTGGTTTTCACTCTAGAGCGGTATTTCATATGCATACTTTTCCCATATTTACATGACAATCTTTTTATTACGGTAATCTAGATATAAATACTCTCATTTAGCAAAGAATTAGGTCGTAAGACATAAGTTTCCATATCAACTGGATTATTTGTTCAAGTTTCTTTTAAAAAGTCTGATCCTTTTTATGTACCGTAATTTGTCGTACAGATGACATGTTATTAAAATAATTAAGGATTACTGCACGAAAAATTAACAAAGTATACTACAACAAAGTATACTACAACAAAGTATACTACAACAAAGTATACTACAACAAAGTATACTACAACAAAGTATACTACAACAAAGTATACTACAACAAAGTATACTACAACAAAGTATACTACAACAAAGTATACTACAACAAAGTATACTACAACAAAGACCTCTTGTTTTACTTTAATAAAATTAATGCAGTTCACATTATGTAACCGATCTTCTGTTCATGCTTAATGGTTAATTCTCATGTTTTAAATTCTTCAGGGAAAACACAATTATTTGAGCGACGATTTAGAAAGTCGGAGGACATTGAAATTAAAAGAAGACGTTAGTTTTCCCGTTTGCAAATTGTATTTCATTGTCATTTCGGAGGCTTTTATAGCTGACTATGCGGTATGGGCATTGCTCATTGTCGAAGGTTGTACGGTGACCTATAGTTGTTAATTTATGTGTCATTTTGTCTCTTGTAGAGAGTTGTCTCATTGGCAACCATACCACATCTTCTTTTTTGTACGATAGCTTTTTCCTTACATTTCATTAAGATATACTCATTTTATCATTGCAGAATAAAAATTGGTGAGTTTAATAAACAGTAAACGATTTAATTCATCCCCCCCTTATAAAACTTTTTATTGCAATTTTGAATTAAAGCAAATATGTTCAGTGTTTAAAAAAAGTTACATCTATGAAATAAACTAAAATAATATTCTTCATAAAAATTAACGTTCATGCATACAAATAAATTGAATTTCTAGATTAAAATTTGTTATTTTTTTAACATGTCTAAGTTTCTAATCCGAAAATAATATCGGTCAAAACTTGTATACCTTCGTACGCTTAGAAACCTCAAACTCAGAGGCGGATTTAGGGGGACAGGGGGGCCGGGCGGGCCCCTCTTTTGAGAAAAAAAATGTTTGCTTATATAGGGAATCACTGAAGCATGACGGGAGCGGGACCCTCTAAGGCAGTCAGTGGGCCCCCACTTATAAAAATTTCTGGATCCGCCACTGAAACTAACATTACTTCAACACTTTACGTGAATTTGAATGCATCTAAATTGTAACATAAATGTTATCAAATGAAAACAAAGATTTGCTATGAAACAAGAAAAGTGACAGCAAACATATTTGTAAGTTATTCACATGTATCGATACGAAATTTTTTTTACATTCGTCATTCATGTTAATTCTGTACTTTTTTTCTGTTGCTCCAGTCTGCCAGTGGTTATCCTTCAGGGCCAAATTGCTTCAAATCACGCGAAAGTTTGTAAATACTTGTCTGTTTATGCTATTATGTCATTAGACCAAATCATGTCTTGGTTTAAATAAGACCAGAATCGTGAATATTTCTTATCAGTTTTCCAAGGTTCCTGTGTACGTTTTCAGTGTCTGTAGGTTCTGGCTTACAATAGAGGGTAAGCAATAATTCATGTATCAAATGATATAGATATAAATTATATTTTTTATTGTTTCTCTATCATAATCCGAAAATTTGAGAAACAATCTTTATTTTTCATATATTATTTGACATATTTATTTCAGCATTTCTAAGATTTTTTTCTGTCAAATTTTTACCCGGTAGTAGCAATTATTATCTAACGTTGCGTTATTCTATTTTTATACTAAGCTTGGTTTTAGCGGAATAAAGTAACCGCATCTTTAATAAACAGCTGCGCCATGAGCGCATGATACGTCCGACGTCTTGTGTGGAAGTTTTATGCAATAATCATAAATAGTTTCTGAGAAAGTTTTAAGCAATTACCATTTATTGCTTTTGAGACACGGCGGGACATGTGAACCCCCACCCTGTTTTTTTTTACAAATATCACTAAAATAAAATTTTGAATCAAACCAAAAAGTATACAGATCTTTAGATTAATATAACAAAGAAGTGTGCACAGTTTCAAGCAATAATCATAAATTGTTTTTGAGATACGGCGCGACATGTAAAAAAAACCCTCCCCTATTTTACAAAATACTCAATAACTCAAAAATAAAATTTTAAGTCATCACCAAAAAGTATACAGATCTTTAGATTAATATAACAAAGAAATGTGTAAAGTTTTAAGCAATAATCATAAATCGCTTTTGAGATACGGCACGACATGTAAAATCCCCCTCCCCCTTTTTTTTACAAAATACTCAATAACTCAAAAATGAAATTTTGAATCATCACCAAAAAGTATACAGATCTTAAGATTAATATAACAAAGAAGTGTGTAAAGTTTTAAGCAATATATATATAATCATAAATCGTTTTTGATATACGGCGCGACATGTAAAAAACCCTCCCCCTTTTTTACAAAATACTCAATAACTCAAAAATGAAATTTTGAATCATCACCAAAAAGTATACAGATCTTTAGATTAATATAACAAAGAAGTGTGTAAAGTTTTAAGCAATAATCATAAATCGTTTTTGAGATACGGCGCGACATGTAAAAAACCCTCCCCCTTTTTTTACAAAATACTCAATAACTCAAAAATGAAATTTTGAATCATCACCAAAAAGTATACAGATATTAAGATTAATATAACTAAGATGTGTGTAAAGTTTTAAGCAATAATCAAGAATCGTTTTTGAGATACGGTGCGACATGTGAAAAAAAACACACCCCTGTTTTAGTTACAAAGAGCCGTAACTCAAAAAGTTTAAATCTTATTTTCACCAAAAAGTATACAGATCATTTGACCATCATAAAAAACAACTCTATTAAGTTTCATGAAATTTAGATAAGTCGTTCTCAAGTTACGGTGCGACATGTTTACGCCGGACAGACAGATGGACAGACAGACGGACGGACGGACAGACAGACGGTACGACAGACAGACGGACGGACACCGGACATTTGTATACCATAATACGTCCCGTCAAAATTTTGACGGGCGTATAAAAACAGATTTGTTTTCGTGAAGCGTTCAATTCATTATAGTAAGGACGTATCAAAGGAGTAGGTCCGGTAAGGACCGATTTTGGCCTCAAATTTCAGGTTCATCTGACGAAAGATTTTGACCACTTTTTAAACACTTAAGTGTCTATTTTATTTGAATCAATTAGTTTTTGTGAAAGATTTTAACTGATTTAGTCATTAAAAACGATCCGATTCAAGCTCAAATATGAAAAATCTACCAAATATGCCGAAAAATGTCGCTTTTCAGATGGTTTTTGTCAAAAATGAAAGTGGCTGCATCTGTGTTCATCCTCAATCTTTATATATGTTATGAATTATCATAAAATACAACTTACATTTCAATATTAAGGATGAACACGAATGCGGCCAATTTCGTTTTACACGAAAACCGTCTAAAATTTGACTAAAATGCTAGAATTGTGAAGATTTTAGTAGTTTAGCATGACTTGATGGTGTTAGTACCCGATATTTATTCGTTGTATTGTCAAAAACAGCCCATATTTGTGTAGCAGAAGCATTCTACTGTCCAATAATAAACTAAAAGTTTACATTTTAACAATTTTGTAAAACTGCTATATTTTGGGGCCAAAAAAGGGTCTTACTGGACCTACTCCAAATTTGTATATATATGATCGCAAGAAGGCATTGGATTGGAGGAATAGACTTTCTTGTTAATTGGACCTTACTATACTATAAATTATTGGAGGAATAGACTTTCTTGTTAATTGGACCTTACTACACTATAAATTATTTGAGGAATAGACTTTCTTGTTTATTGGACCTTACTATACTATAAATTATTGGAGGAATAGACTTTCTTGTTAATTGGACCTTACTATACTATAAATTATTGGAGGAATAGACTTTCTTGTTAATTGGACCTTACTATACTATAAACTTTCACTTCTTCTTACTATGATTGAACATCAAAATTATTTATGTTGTAAAAATATTTCCTTCTCCATTTCAAGAGTATACCTAACAACAAAATTATTTTCATTTTCCTATAATATTATTGTAAATAGCGGATTTTTATTCAAGGTTATTGTTTTTCTGAAACTTCTTAACATTTCACAGTGGTATAATCCTGTTACTTTAATTATTTGTCCCTTATTTCATTGATTTTGTATTTACATTGTATCATAGATCAAATTTAATCGTTCAGTGAATGTTCACTTGCGTTAATATGTCTTTTGATTGAATTTAGCCATTTCAATTGATATGTTATAGTGTATCATTCTATGTTGTGCATGTTGTTACACTATTGCTTCAGATAAGGGTGAAGGTTTGGTAACATTAAAAGTTTAAAACCGCTGCAATTGTTTGCACCTGTTTTAGGTTCAGTAGTGTCGTTTGTTGATGTGGTTCATAAATGTTTCTCCTATCTCGTTTTATTATTTTTTATAGATTATACCGTTGATTTTCCCGTTTGAATGATTTTACACTAGTTAGTAATTTTGGGGACCCTTTATAGTTCGATGTGAGCCAAGGCTCCGTGTTGAAGACCGAACCTTGACCTATAATGGTTTACCTTTATGAATTGTGACTTGGATGGAGAGTTGTCTCATTGGCAATCATACCATGCACATCTTCTTATATCTATGTATACATATGCGTAGGAAAAAATTTAATAAAACTACAATGTTTATCAATAATAAATATCAATATCACTGTTACGGTTAATGTTGAATCCAAAACGAGTTTCATTTGAGAAATTGAGGATAGTAATGTTCTTGACTTGGTTAATATATTTTGTATATGAAAGCAGGAGCCAGGATTTAAGGAACCCCAAAACTTCCTGCTAGTGTAGCAGTCATTCCGTAAAAAATATTTATAAATCTTGGGGAGATTTCTTAAGTTATTAAGTATTGTGTTTATGCATTTGAGTACTAAGCTGGTTCTCTGCTGACTACAGTACTACACTTTGTTCACAGTAAAGCGGTGAAGCGTAATACAAGCGGATTCCAGTTTACTTGAATACGATTTAGAATATTGTAACTCTGTTATAGTTCCTTCTTGTCTACTTTTATCAACTCTATTCCATCTTGATATATATACACACGACTATTACGTGAACAATAAATATCTCTTCAAGAATGCTTGAGGCTAAAATATTCGAAAATCCAAAACCTTATCTATGCAACATTACAGATACGTCATTTTACAATACATTTGATATGGCAACATTGTTAATATGGGATATCGCAAAAGGAAAGTTATTGACTATAACTGTATATGTTAAAGTGGCACCAAACTTCTTCATTTGAGCGACAGTTGTAAACATAGTTATTACAGTTCAAACGTCGTTCGAAGCGAAACAAATTAAAAAATCTGAATGAACACGAATAAACGTGACATTTTGAACCTTACACAATCAGGACATAAAGCAGGTCTAAGTACTAGTGAATTACATTTAATGTAAACCAAGAGTACTCCATACATGTATCGGCCATCAAGGAAGTGAATCTTGTAAAGGTAATCTAAAGATCTCTAAAGTAAATAATAGTTGCAATTTTAACATTCTCTGTCCAACAGTTTGTGGGTGTGGTAATATATATTCTGCACAACAAACCAAACTTTTATAGCTGACTATAGCTGGCGGTTCGCCATTTGCTCATGGTTGAAGGTCGTACGGTGACCTAGAGTTGTTAATTTCTGTGTCATTTGGTCTCTTGTGAAGAGTTGTCTCATTGGCAATCATACCATATCTTTTTTTATACTTAAGATTAAGTCCAGAATAATGTATTGAATTAAGAAATTTCAAAATTTTAAAGTTTATAAAATGCATTGGTCAGCCATATATTCTTTATTCGGCTCACAAACAGTTTCTTTACTGTTACATTTGCATTATAAAAAATGTGTAAGTTAACATTAGGCATACAACCATCAATCATTATCATAATTCATGTCAACTGTATTTTAGAATAACATGATTAAAGGACATAGCATATGGAGTCGTTTCCTTAATTTTTGTTTAGTCGCATTGCTCTGTCTGGTGATCTGATTTGGCCCTTGGTGTTCCAGATTTACATCTCTGCACATCCATAATATGATAACATCGCATGCAGATGTGCATATTTGTAGTATATATTTTTAGAGAAATGCCCTATTGAACTTAGAAAATTTTGACCCTGTCCGGTTCCTACCTTTTCATCGTAACTCCTAAATAAAAAGACGGTTCTTTGAATCTATATGAAACTTAGTCCTAATATGGAAACATGCATAGTATGTAGGATGTACATGATTCTGAGACAACACAAATTCAACACTAAAAAAAGGGTTATATTGGTATTATAAACTTTTTTGATTCCCTCCATTTTAATCATTTGCCAAAGGCTTGCATACTCAAACGTCAATCCAGCTAGGATTCGGGAATTTTAGCACAGCTTAGAGGAAAGTTCTCAGTGGTTTTAGAATTTTTTTAATGTGTCATCTTTTCTTTATAACCCTATCTGTATTTTTTCCAAGTGCATTACACATAAATAAGTCATTTGTGAGTTAGACGTCAAAACCAAACATTTATTAGGAAATCTATATTGCATTATTCGCGTGCTATTTTCTCGTTTGTAAGGAAACAACTTCTATAAATATATCTTGTGTGTCAAACCTTACAACTACTTTCTCTCAGTATTTTTAGCTTATCTTAAATCAAGGTTAATTTTAGATAACAAGTCTTCTGTGACATTTAATTGAAATTATTTTAGATCTCTGATTCAAATTAACATTACCACTGCATATTTTTACAAATCTTTATGCAAAGGTATTTATTTAAACCGAAATACAAAATGTAGTTTATAATTTATTGTGTAATGAGTAATATTTTCAAAAAAATATATATGAACAAATATATAATGTCAATGTCTTTGCTTTAACTAATAGTCAGACGATATACATCTTGAAATTATTGACTTTAATTAATAGTTGCGGGGGTAGAATGGCTAAAATAATTTAAATGTCGTTAAAAAAACATATATCAGTGTTCTAAATTACCGAATCACAATCCATGTAGCGTGCTATTAATTGTAAATTTGAAGTTATATCTCCCAAATGAATTGGTCGCAGATTTCTTGTCGCGGAACATCTCATTAAAGCTTGCGACACAAATAATTGCACATGGGTATCTTTCCCACCGTGTATTCTTCTACGTCTTTTAATATTAATTTCATGTCCAAATTGTTTTTCTTTAAATATGATATGTACAAATTTTAAAAGAACATTTTTCGTTAAGTATTTGGAAGATGAACACAACATACTAAAAGGCAAGTCATTGAAGTTATTTTAGATATTTGTGTATTCCAATTAAGTCTAAAATTAGGTAGTTTTTCTAAAAGCAGGTATTTTAGTCTCTAAAAAAAGCTATTTTCCTTAAAGAATAAAAATGGCAGAATGATATAGATAAATTTTCATTCGATTGTTTTTGACCAATTCATAGAGGGGAAATATTCGATAATGAAAACATATTATAAAAATGAATGGGCAACTATGCATTTTTGGTACATTTAACATGCATAATTAAAAATATACTGCCTAAATACATCTTTATTGACCAACTGCTGCATGATAATGGCTGGGCACTTAGCAGTGGCGGATCCAGGGGGAGGGTTCTGGGGGTCGGAACCCCCTTTTTGGACGATCAATGCATTTGAATGGGGACATATAGTTGGAACACCCCCTTTTTAAAATGGCTAGATCCGCCCCTGCTTCGATAATATTGACATGGTCTTGATGAAGAGTGAGTTTCGTGTTGTCTTGAGAAAATAATAGAAAAACAACTCTTCCTTAGATTAACTTTAAAAAGAATACTTAGTCTTAACTCTTCTTTTCTTTCCCTTTTTTAAAATCTGTGTTATTTGGAATGTACGTATAAATGCAAATCGTCTCATTTAAATATTCACTGAATATATCTTAATTTGTACGTCACATTTATTTTCTTAATTTCTTGACAACATAGAGGAAAGTGTACTTTAAAGTTCTATTCATCAATTTGCTTTCTTTATAACCAAAATATATTAAAAGATTTATGGTTGGAATTTTATCATGAACCAGATTTCTAACATACTTGTCTAAAGTATATTTGGTTAATTTGGTCATAGCTTTTTCTTCAGTTGCTTTTGTTTTCTGTTAATAAATGTATCTATTTTTATACAATTTAATTTGGTTGAATATAGCCTATATATAGCAAATACATTCACCAAAAATAATACTTGTGTTTAGATCGCCAGACATTAAAAAAAACCGCGAGAGAATGTTTCAACCGCGGCCTCGATGGGCCGGCTACGTACCTACCGCGGTAGCCTTCGACGCGACGACCTCGTAGCCACAACAAAAATTCAACCTAACATATAAAAAAAAAAACCTGTGCCAATTCTGTTTCCATTGGTACAAATACGGTAAAAATCTAACAAGAATTAAATCCACAATATTTGAAATAAAAAAAAAAAAACGAATATATAAATATATATGGTATATGCAAAAAATACAAAATTCATTTTGAGCATATAATTCTGTTTACCCAAGTTTGTCAAATCTATATGGAATAATGATAAGTTTTCCTTCAAACGGGTGATAACTTTTTGTCACCCGATCTCCTTCTACAGATAACAATAAACATTTGAACGGCATAGTAGTCAGTTGCACCCTTATGTGTATATTTGCAGCATGAAAACAGGTGAGAAAAATACAAACTTTCTGTAACATAAGGGATATATAGCATAAATAGTGTTTTAGATACGGTTTTGCATGCCATTTTGAGGGGAAACACGTCGGTGCACTCGACTGCTTTATGATTGAATTTTACGGATATATGGTGTGGTCAAGTAGCTATTGAAATTGTTCTGTAACGTGTTGCTCGTGTAACTTTGTCTTTTCATGCTGCAGTATAGTTCACAACTGGGGAACTGGATGAACTCGGGCAACGTTTTGTCGGCTTTGTAGAGTAAATGACATTTCAAAGGTGTGTTTGACCTAATCTAATATTCATTGATATAAACGTCCAAGAACTTTTTAAAGTATAAAATCATAAAATATCCAACCGCTGATACAAAATTTAGCTATCAGCTTGACATGTCCACGTCAATGGCGCTCAGCAATGGCGGAAGCAATATTTTTCTTTGCAATAAAATGGCGAAGAAAAGATTCACGTGTGAGTGTTTAGTGTAACGTCATGACGTCACTTAAAATTATCTGACATCACTCATGACGTTTTCTCTTCATTTTAAATGCATTAAGATGAACAACACCATCCTTTAGAATAGACATTACTTAAAGGTAAGATTGCGTCTTATATTTTTTTAAATCTTACAGTAGGTTTTTTAAATAAACCTTTAATGTGTCGTTTGTACATCGGTCATATTTTTTTATTTTTATTTTGCTCCATTCAGTCTATCTCATTACCATATTCTAAACTAGTGATACCAATGTTACCGACTGTTATGGAGTCTTATGGAGTTTCCGATAGGTATGAGGTTCCGTCAATAGCCTTCAAAAGTATGTCCTTAAAAAATAGTCCCCCACCCAGTTACTGCATATATAGTGTAAATGTATTCATCACATCAATCTAATTTCGCTTGTCTGACTGACACAATACTTTATATGGATACACTTTAATACATTGATTTTTTTTCACTTGAGGAATTGAATAATGCTGCGTTTTCCTCTCATGGCGGAAGAATTCCTTAAATAGTGCTTTTAATGGTCTGAATACTTAAAAAATGGGTCTCATTTGAGTCTAAGCGTAACGCGGGATTGCCGATTTTTTTGTGAGCGTGACACGTGAAAGTCAATTTATTGAACCGTGAAAACGGGAAATAAAGTCTAGCGGGACACGGGAAATAACCAAAAAACGAGCTTACGTACATAGTGTCAGCGGGATACGGGAATCTGACAAAACAGTAAGCGGGATCCGGGATCAGAACCCCCCAATAAGACCCCCTAAAAATGGTCGGTGTTTTTTTTTTTTTTTTTTTTTTTTTTTTAAATAATTACGCGTAAAAACTAAAATTCGTTCTTTAGAAGTATTTAATGAACAATTGTTTAGTAAGACTAAGTTCCACTATTTTGGCTCTGGATATATGTTGTCCTTCAGTTTTTCATATTATAAGGCCAAAGGGGTTAAAAAAAATCTTTGTTTCTCAGACTCGGTTTCAAACTCGATTATTACCATGTACGCCTCTATTCATATTCAAGCAAATATGATCTATATATTAGCGATTGGCGACTTATTAAAACTTTGCAGTTGACGGCCTCTTTTAGCAAGGATTCTTGTCACGTAATGGTTTTTTATAAATTTTTTACAGGTGGGATGTTTGTATTATCAAGACTAGATAGTGCAAATGATTGTTGCTTAAATATTAGACGCTTTCTTAATGAACTTAAAAACTCATATTTTCTATTACAGGACCAAAATGAAACTCCTGTGTATAACCACTTTGCTTCTGGTATCTCAAGTAACAACACAGAACACACGATATGACGGGTAAGAACCAATATTTTTATAATGCCATTAAAGGTTTGGATTGAAAAAAAAGTGATGTCACGTGAAATCACTATCTTTTTCATGCACTATATAGAAATAGTACTAGATATAAGCAGACGACAATGAGAGCAATATATAAATCTTCCATCTTAAGAATATTTAAAGTGGATGTTTTTTGTGTCATTTAATATAAAAATGAGACAACTCTCCGGGCACTCGGGCTTCCTCCACCAATAATAAACCGACCGCCACGAAATAGGCTTATTGCGGTGCTTAAAAGTGGCGTTAAAAACAAAAAAAAAACATAATCAGATCCACAAGACATCAATTGACATAGAAATTAACAACTATAGGTCACTGTAATGGTCCAAGATCGGTTTTTGTCGCAGAAAGCTCGACATAGAGATAGTGATCCGACGGCGGCGGCGTTAGCTAACTTCTTAAAAGCTTTATATTTTAGAAGGTGGAAGACCTGGATGCTCATACTTCGTATATTGATGCCATATGTTACGAAGTTTCCGTCTGTCACATGTCCATTGTCCTTGACCTCATTTTCATGATTCAGTGACTACTTGAAAAAAGATTTTTTGAAATGTTAATTTCTCTCTTATTATGATACTATGTTTGGTATGTGCGTACCTTGAAAAACAAGGTTAAATTTTGGTGGTCAAGTCCATATCGCAAATAATACATTTGTATAAGCAATCGGTCTAGTATATTCGGTGTATGGAAGGACTGTAATGTGTACATGTCCAACTGCAGGTGTCATCTGACCTTGACCAACATTTATGTTTCAGTGGTTATAGTTATTTTTTTTGTTTTTTTATCTGTTTTACTTATAGTTTTTGCACTAGGTCTACTGTATTTGGTGTATGGAAGGACTAAGTTTTTACATGCCTAGATCATGATGGCAGGTGTCATCTGATCTTAGCCTCATTTTCATGGTTCACTGGTCAAAGTTAAGTTTTTGAGTGTTGGTCTTTTTTTCTTATACTATATGCAATAGGTCAACTATATTTGGTGTATGGAAATATCTTATGATGTACATGTCAGTCGCGCAGGTTTTAGTTGAAATTGACCTCATTTTCACGGTTCATTGCTTAGTGTTAAGATTTTGTGTTTTGATTTGTTTTTCTTA
The DNA here is from genome assembly GCF_963676685.1 of Mytilus edulis. Lineage (NCBI taxonomy): Eukaryota > Metazoa > Mollusca > Bivalvia > Mytilida > Mytilidae > Mytilus > Mytilus edulis. The sequence goes on along the minus strand of NC_092348.1, from coordinate 29,269,761 downwards.
AATTATAAGCAATTATAGGTCAACTAAATTTCTTATTTGGAAGGATTGAAAGCTGTAAATGTCTGTGAAACTGTAAGCAATAGGTCATCTATATGTCCAGTCAGAATGGGGACGTTAAATCCGATGTCTCGTGTGAAGAGAGTGCCACGCTCTTTGCACGTTAAGAACCCTTACAACAACTCTTTGAGGGCCCGTAGGTGACCTGTTGTAAGGCAAAATTTCTGTCCCTATCCAATATACCCTCATTTTCCAGTGGCAGTCCAAATTTCCCCGACCATCATCCCTTATGGCCTCTATTATGACAGGACCTACCTATTGTATTTATTGTGAACTTGTTCTCGTCCTGAATTTGCATGAAATATTTGCCACTGGACGTTAAGCAAACAACAATCAATCTTGGATCATGTTAAGTTTATGTGATAGTTGTAGTAAAGCTTTTTATTTAGAACTATCAACATCATATCAATGATAAGTAAAGAAGGTGAGACATTTCAGCGTGTGCACTCTTGTTACTTTTTATATTTTACATTATTATGTTTTATAAATGCATTTGATTAAATTTTTTTTGTGTGATATTACTGTAGTATATACTGATTGTCTGGAACTATCTGCATCGTGTACACCAGAGACCATAATTTAAGAGCTAAATCCTTCTTATGTTTGCAACCTTAATTTAGACAAATGATAAAAATATATTAACAATTTACAATTAAAATTATATCATCTATTCATGTCAGCATCGAAGCACTGGAATTCTAGACTGTTTGTCGATTCGTACAATTTGCTAGCTATATAAATTATAATTGAGAATTCTAAAACATGCAACAGCTAGAACGCTATTAGAAAATTGTTACATTTTAAATACGGGGGAAAATCCATGTATATTTAAAAATAAATGTCTTGTGCAAAACTGTTTTTATACAGTTCTTTATACCAGACAAGGATGTGTATTTACAAAATGCTATTTTTGATTGAAAATGTTATTTCAGTGATTGTTTGGTTTAGTTAGCCACGATACTTTTCTGTTTCAGTCACGAAGTATTAAAGATCTTTCCAAAAACAACGAATGAAGCAAGTTATGTTCTCAATATGGTACAGAAATACGGGGTATGCATACATCATAATTTTAGATTTTTATGCCCCACCTACGATAGTAGAGGGGCATTATGTTTTCTGGTCTGTGTGTCCGTTCGTTCGTCCGTCCGTTCGTACGTTCGTCTGTCCGTCCGTCTGTTCGTCCGTCTGTCTCGCTTCAGGCTAAAGTTTTTGGTCAAGGTAGTTTTTGAGAAAGATCATATCATAGGGAACATGTGTACAAAGTTTGAAGTCGATTGGACTTCAACTTCAAACTTTGTACACATGTTCCCTATGATATGATCTTTTAAATTTAAATGATAAATTACAGTTTTTACCCCAATTTCACGGTCCATTGAACATAGAAAATGAAAGTGCGAGTGGGGCATTCGTGTACTGAGGACACATTCTTGTTTGTAATGCTTTAATTATACATTAAATATATTAAAGAATCGTTTAAATGAGGCTTCAACTCAAAAGAGACAACTGTTAAAAATATTTATCATCTTATGCTTACATAGATAGATTATTTCAAACTGACCTGAAATGAAAAATGATAAAATAGACCTCATAAATAAAACTCATAGATAAAGACATTCATACAATAATCTAATGAACTCATATTTTAAAACATAATTACTTTGTTTTATTTTGACAGTTAGATGTATGGCATGTCCACCATAACGACAGCTCTCTGGATGTCAAAATTTGGCCAACAATATCAAGTACAGTGAAACAAGATTTAACCAACACACGTATACCTTTTTTTACTTGGATAAAAGATATACAATCGTAAGTTTATGTTTTCAGGAATAGAGACCTTACAGCATATCCTCAGATTGATTTTTTTTCATTGTTTATGTGTACCGTAGACTACTGCAAACCAACTTATTTTCGCGTTAAGCCCTTTATATCACACTTTGTGACTATAACTATTTAAAGATTCTGTTTCTGTGAGTAAGTAGACACTGAAATCATTATCAAATCTTTCTGCGATTGAAATATCCGTCGTCTTTAATATTTTAGCGCAAGTGACGTACTGTTATAATTTTAAAGCCTATTTTTAGCTCACCTTTCCAAAAGGAAATGTGAGCTTTTGCCATCACTTGGCGTCCGTCGTCGTTCGTTCGTCCGTCCGTCCGTCGTCGTCCGTCCGTCCGTCGTCGTCGTCCGTCGTAAACTATTTCAAAGATCTTCTCCTCTGAAACTGCTGAACCAATTCAAACCAAACTTCATCTGATTGATTCCTAGGGTATCTAGAATAAATTTTGTGTTTTAATTCCCATTTCATCAAAAAACATGGCCGCCATGGCTAAAAATAAAACATAGGGGTAAAATGCAGTTTTTAGCTTATAACTCAAAAACCAAAGCATTTAGAGCAAATCTGACAGGGGTAAAATTGTTTATCAGGTCAAGTTCTATCTGCCCTGAAATTTTCAGATGAATCGGACAACCCGTTGTTAGGTTGCTGCCCCTGAATTGGTAATTTTAAGGAAATTTTGCTGTTTTTGGTTATTATCATGAATATTATTATAGATAGAGATAAGCTGTAAACAGCAACAATGTTCAGCAAAGTAAGATTTACAAATAAGTCAACATGACCGAAATGGTCAGTTGACCCCTTTAGGAGTTATGGCCCTTTATAGTCAATTTTTAACCATTTTCCGTAAATCTTAGTTATCTTTTACAAAAATCTTCTCCTCTGAAACTACTGGGCCAAATTGAACCAAACTTGGCAACAATCATCATTGGGGTAACTAGTTTAAAAATTGTGTCCGGTGACCCGGCCAACCAACCAAGATAGCCACCATGGCTAAAAATAGAACATAGGGGTAAAATCAGTTTTTGGCTTATAACTCAAAAACCAAAGCATTTAGAGCAAATCTGACAGGGGTTAAATGGTTTATCAGGTCAAGATCTATCTGCCCTGAAATTTTCAGATGAATCAGACAACCGATTGTTAGGTTGCTGCCTCTGAATTGGTTATTTTAAGGAAATTTTGCTGTTTTTGGTTATTATCATGAATATTATTATAAATAGAGATAAACTTTAAACAGCAAAAATGTTCAGCAAAGTAAGATTTACAAATAAGTCAACATGACTGAGATGGTCAGTTGACCCCTTTAGGAGTTATGACCCTTTACAGTCAATTTTTAACCATTTTCCGTAAATCTTAGTTATCTTTTACAAAAATCTTCTCCTCTGAAACTACTGGGCCAAATTTAACCAAACATGGCCAAAATCATTATTAGGGTATCTAGTTTAAAAATTGTGTCTGGTGACCCGGCTTACCAACCAAAATGGCCGCCATGGCTAAAAATAGAACATAGGGGTAAAATGCAGTTTTTAGCTTATAACTCAAAAACCAAAGCATTTAGAGCAAATCTGACGAGGTAAAATAATTGTTTATCAGGTCAAGATCTATCTGCCCTGAAATTTTCAGATGAATCGGACAACTTGTTGTTGGGTTGTCGCCCCTGAATTGGTAATTTTAAGGAAATTTTGCTGTTTTTGGTTATTATCTTGTATATTATTATAGATGTAGATAAACTGTAAACAGCAATAATGTAATGCTTGGGGTATACAGTGCTTTTTTATACTTTATACTTTCATCATGAATTATATTATGAACACGAGACAAACGAGACATTTCAGTGTGTCCACTCTTGTTTTTGCTTTTGAAGAAGATATGACAGAATCGAAGAACCATTTATATAAATTGAAAACCCAAAATAATCATTGATGGAAGATTTAAGCAAAACATTTAAGGTGAGCGATTCAGGCTCTTGAGAGCCTCTTGTTTTCAAAAACGATTACGTGCATGTCTTTTTTATTGATATTTGTTATTTCTATAAAATATCAAATTATTTCTTTAAAGGTTGATAGATCAACAATTTGCTCCCATTACAAGTCACGTTAATAAGAGAGCAACTCAGCAATTTATGTTTACAGTTTACCATTCGTTCGCTCAAGTAAGTATGATAAACCTGAAAAATAAAAGAAAAAAATATTTCTTAAGGTTTTTTTCCGCGTTACTACAAAAGTCAAAACAATAATGAGAATAAAATTTTATTTTTATATTTACAACAGTTGCGTTTCTGCATTTTTGTTTAACTTATGATTCCAATAAAACTCTTCGGCGATCATTTGCGACACAAACCGCAAGAAAATTCCAATACTACCGTTTAAAAGAAATGTTAATATATTTTCGTTATTCCGACAATGTTTCATATACCAATTTCGTTATTAGATTGAAGCATACGTAGCAAGCTTGAGCCAGGATACAGGCACTGGACCATCAGGGGACTCAATTTATTCCAGTAATGCTGTGATTGGTTATACTGAAGAAAACAGACAAATTCATCTCGTAAAGGTAGGTGACAACGCAGGCAAAACCAGATCCTATTAACAACTTATTCGAACAACGGCGCACAATAATGTACCTCAAATTCAAGGCAACGAAATGTGTTCAACTACCAGCCGAGAGTTTCATTTAACAGCAATTTGCCAAATCAACACTTTTTTAAATAGAAATAGTATTTTGAACTTTGAACAGTACAATGAAGCCCATAAAAACCGACCCTAGCAATTGAACAAAACGGAATTACTGCTTTTAACTTTAGAACAATGTAACTACTAAATGTACTTTAATAGTAATTTGCAGCGCGAATTATATGATATTCCACATTCCAACAACTGCAATTTCACGGAAGTCTTCCATTAAAACTTATAATAATATTGACGTTTTAAGAAAACATGATAATATGACAAATGACTTTTGCAGATATCTAAACCCAGTAACCAAGCTAAAAAGGCTATCTTTGTTGATGGTGGCATACACGCCCGTGAATGGATATCACCTGCATTTGTTCTTTATCTCATAGATCAGGTAACTACCTATAATTGTAAAAAAAGTACCAAGCACAGTCCCCGAACATAGGTATGACCATGGAAGTATTATATTGACATATAATACTTCCATGGTATGACTGAAATAGTTACACACGAAAACCTATATTTTAATCCCAATAATTAAGCTCAAACTGCAATCTATAGCTATGTCCCTGTAATATTTTGAAACACTAAGGATTTTCTTATCCCAGGCATAGATTACCTTAGCCGTATTTAGCACAACTTTTTGGAATTTTGGATCCTCCTTGTTCTTCAACTTTGTACTTGTTTGGCTTTATAAATATTTTGATATGAGCGTCACTGATGAGTCTTATGTAGACGAAACGCGCGTCTGGCGTACTAAATTATAATCCTGGTACCTTTGATAACTATTGAAAGGTGTTAACATATTTCAACAGTGCAATTGATAATATAATAGATGCAAATATTACTGAATTGAACATAATGGAAACATATACGACTAAAATAAAAATAAAAAAACCGATTTCAAAATCCAACAAATTGAAGAGAACGTGTATCTTAGCATGTTAGCATAAAGTTTTGAGTAAATCTTATCTAAGATGAGTGTATTGATAACAGAACGATCTCAAAAAGAAAATTCACGTTTGTGAAATGAAATTTTGGCAAAACAAATGCTAGTAACGGAAGATCTTTACGGAAAACCAACTACTAAAAGTTAAAAAAAAAAAAAAAGATTATATGAACGATTTGTTTTCTGCACGTGGAATAAACAAACGTACAGAAAACAGAATATGACTATCACATTTTTATTTTTATCTTCGATCAATGAATCTCATTTAACATACTTTAAGAATGATACTGTATGATATCTTTGCACGTTTTTTTCCAGTTGAAGTATAACCCCGATCAGTTACAGAGTGTAGAAGACCTTGTAGATACATATGACTGGTATATTGTACCTGTACTTAACCCTGATGGATACAGTTATTCATTCGCATCAGTAAGTCCTATAAAAGACTAAAATGTACTTTTAATTGTTGGTGACGATGAAGCTTTTCAAGTAAAGGTTCTGCGTTTAATATCTTAGTCAAGGTCTATACTTAGTAAGTTTTCAAACAATTATGTGTATCAGTGTTTATGTCTGTGTTATCTGTAATTTAACTTTTTCACACTGAAGATAATGACTCTGCTGTCCATTTTTACAATGCTTATAATAGTGTTATTCATCTTCAGATTCGGCGGATGTATGGGAATTGTACTGGGTGTCCTTTTTATTTAATCATTGGTTTTTACTTTTCTGGTTCGAGACCCAAGGTTATAATCTGAGATTACTTGTTCTGTGTCTTTTCTTATATGGTTCTTATTTTATTTTTCTTATTTATATCTTGTCTCTCAAATGTTTTAGGACAGATTGTGGAGAAAGAACAGACGTACAAATTCTGGTACATCATGTCATGGTGTTGACCTCAATAGAAACTTCGGTTACCAGTGGAATCCGGGTATGTATTTAAGTTTGTTCCACTAGTTTCATTCGATATCCCGCCATCTTAAAATAATTCAAAAACAAATATAGATTTTGATCGGTTGCCTTATATTATGATGTAAAAAATGTTCTATTGGCTTAAATGATATATCGAATGAGAAGCATGTCCCGTATATGAGAAGATATAGAAAATTAAATATAGAAAAAAAGATTGCAGTACGTATTGATAATTAGGATCCATTTAAAAATTATTGCTTCAAGTTGACGTAATTCATGATACTTTTACAAGTTGTCAAAGAGTTCCAACTACAAGCAAGGCTTCATACCAAACGGATTCTCTGTTTGTGAGCAATATTATTTGAAGGGTTTCATTTTCTAGTAAAAAAAAAACCTTTTACAAACCATGCAAAAATTAAAAGAATAAGATCGTATCCTTTAACTTCACGTCCATAATATAATGCTGGATATATAACGAATTTGAGTAGGAAATATTATCTTTCTTACCATACAATATTTCTTCAAGATTCTATTAAAAATTGAAAAGAAAAAGTTATTTCTACCAACAAATAAACTCTTAAAATATGAATAAAATTTCAAGGGACTTTCAAAACATCATAATGTATGTTTACAATTTTAAAAGTAACCGAAAGTGCAGAATTGTGAAACTAAAATGGGTTCTTACGAGATTTTAGGAAAAACATACTTATTTTACAGCAATTGGTGGATCCACAAGCGCTTGTAGTGATGTCTTTTCCGGTGTTAGTGCATTCAGTGAAGCAGAGAGCAAGGCTATTAAAGATTACTTTGCCAACTCAAATGCAGATTTTATTTCCTACCTCACTGTCCACTCATACGGTCAGATGTGGTTATATCCATGGGGTTATACATCAGCTTTACCAAACGATTATGTAGACTTGGTATGTATAGTGTTCGCAAAGCCTACCGTACAAAAAAATCATCATAGGTATTAGGATTATAATGTTGTACCCGAGACGCTTTTTTCGTCTACAAAGACTCATCAGTGACGCTTGAATAAAAAAAATTAAATCCTAAATTAAGTGCAATGTTGAAGAGTATTGAGGGTTAACAATTCCTAGTTGTTTAGATATCATCTAGTTCAGGAAAATGGAATCAGATAACGAGGGGGTGGGGAATAATTTATATGGAACAGTTCCATTCGAAATATAGTAAACCATTGATAAAATAGCGAACATAATATGGTTTTGTCAAATATTTAGGGTAATATACCAAGTTTCATGTTAAGTCGGATTTAGACTTAGTTTTCTCCACGCGATAGTGTTGTTTTATACAATTGATGACACTAACACACACAAATAAAGTACCTTTTTGGACTTGTATCTCACATTTAGACCTGACCGGCATGGATCGGCTTTTAGTGTAGAAAGGCTGAATTTTAAACAACAAAACATCAATGTCAGAGGTACCATCCCAACAAAAACTAAAAACAAAGACTGTTTAGAAATAAAAAATCAACTTAGCAAAGATTCCAGACTTGTATGTTTGTACGTCGGACGGACGCGGGTTCGTTTACAAAATCAGACAATCGAATCAAAAAGTTATAAGGCAAAATAAATAACGAAAGTGAAGAGTTTTTTTTACTAGAAAACAGCAACAGTCAGTAGTCTATTCTATCTAAAACGATTCCGCTTTATTGTGTGTATACAGTTATGTTGTCAGATTCTAACAGTACGTGTGTCTTGTTGTGTTTAGGACGCCGCAGGAAATACAGCCAGAGAAGCCATCAGATCCAGATTTAACACAAGATATACAGTTGGGTCTTCCACCAATGTTTTATGTATGTATAAACTATTAAGATTCACTAGTCTTTTATATGATATAAATGCAAATGAGACAAGTCATTCCACAGGCAGAGGGCAAATAACATAAAAATTAACGACTACAATACTATCACAACAATAGGCAAATTCCCTACCGCATACTAAGTCAGCTATAAAACCCCGAAATGACAAATGTAAAACATTTCAAACGAGAACTTCAGTTCTCAACTGTTTATTTTTTTCATTTGCCGTTCCTTATATGAGATTAAGTCAGAATGAGTTTGTAAACATGAACTATATGTGATTGATAAGATTTTAAAGTGTGATATCCAATTATGTATGGAACTTTGATCCGCGACAATAATCTATAAGTTAAAGGAATGAGCAATGTAAGCATCAATCTTGTCAAAACTAGTTTACTAAAAAAAAAAAACACCAGAGTTATCATTGCTGATAAGAAATCAATATGGCACCCTATCATACTAAATGAAAACAATAACATATTACAGTTTATTCCGTGGGAATGCCATATGGAACTCTTTTCTCATAGGTGGATCCAGAGGGGGCCTGGTAACCCGGGCCCCTATTTCGTTTGGGAAATTTGGTTGATTATATAGGGAATCATTAAACCATGACTGGAGCGGGGCCCCCCTTAGGTCAGTCAACGCCGCCCCCTCCCTTTATGAAAAGTTCTGGATCCGCCACTGTTTCTTGATTGCTGCATATTTGGTATGATGACTGCCTAGTGATCAAAAACTAACAATCGATAAATTGTATAATTGTACTTCGATTAAGACATTAATTTTGTTTTTCAATACACAACAGATTCAGCTGCCGGTGGATCAGATGATTATGCTAAGGGTGGAGCTGGTATCAAATATTCCTACACCTTGGAGCTAAGGGATACAGGAAGATATGGGTTTGTTTTACCAGAAAGCAGTATCATCCCTACATGCCAGGAGACAATGGATGGTGTCATAGCCTTCGCCAATGACTTGAAAGTCTTACCTCAAACATAGCACTGATGGCTTGTTTACAGTTGGCTAAATAAAGTCGTCAACATTTTTGTTTGTTCTATTTAGATTGTTGTTATATGTTTTCAGTACTGTAAGATCGGAGAGGGACAGCCAACATTTCCAAAACAAATCAAAGCACAACTGTATTTGCTGAAATATACATAAACAAATCAGACAGCAAAAGGCGTTCTGGAATGATAAGCTGCGTCTTTTAATCTTGGCATGTATTTGTACAATGAGGAAATTTGGGACCTGAAAGAAGACCAAACTTGTGATTTTCTTTGAATTTAAGGGGAGTTTTCTATGTAGCAAAATGTCTCTTTTCAGAATTTCTCTCTTTTCCTATCACTCTCTGCTCAAAGGACATTTCCTTTAACGTCTGAAAGTAGGCTTTGATCACCATTTCAGTAATGTTTCTTTATTTTTTTGTGTTTGTTAGCGTTTGTCTTGGCCATCATTCATGAATCATGAAGTCTGATTACACTTTGTCTTGATACAGTGGCGGATCCATATGGGGGGGGGGGGGGGGGGTGTTCCGGGGGTTTGAACCCCCCCCTTTTTTTTTGGCCGATCAATGCATTTGAATGGGAGCATATAGTTGGAACCCCCCCTTTACTCTGGGTTGGGACCCCCCCCCCTTTTTTAAAATGGCTGGATCCGCCACTGTGATATCTTTCTTTAGTTGTAGTTACATCAATATAAACCGTGACACTAAAGTATTTAACCAACATCGAATAATAGGAATCTGATTCGTAGGTATCAATTGAACCATATCACACTCGACATTAAATTTTAAAAGACAACGTTTATGTTATATATTGGGCGATTTCTCAGAGTTTGATGGAATTTGTATGCTTTTAGAACTGGTTGAACTGCATTCAAATATCGAATAAAAATTGATATTGTGTAGCATTTAAACTTCCCAAGATACTATCAGTTTAAAATGTGTAAAAATAGATAGACTGAAGCAAAAAATCTGCGATTATGGTGTATTTTTTACTTTGAATTTATTTATCTGAAAATATGAATATTGTTTAAACAAATTATAATATCTATACGTACTATGATGTATTTTTGTCCATCTGATGAGTTAAACCTTTTTCAACTGATTTTTATAGTTCGTTCTTATGTTGTACTGTTATACCACTGTCCCAGGTTAGGGGGAGGGTTGGGATCCCGCTAACATGTTTAACCCCGCCACATTATTTATGTATGTGCCTGTCCCAAGTCAGAAGCCTGTAATTCAGTGGTTGTCGTTTGTTTATATGTTACATATTTGTTTTTCGTTCATTTTTTTACATAAATAAGGCCGTTAGTTTTCTCGTTTGAATTGTTTTACATTGTCTTATCGGAGCCTATTATAGCTGACTATGCGGTATGGGCTTTGTTCATTATTGAAGGCCGTACGGTGACCTATAGTTGTTAATGTCTGTGTCATTTTGATCTTTTGTGGACAGTTGTCTCATTGGCAATCATACCACATCTTCTTTTTTTATATGAAATCATCACATGATATTTCGTTGTACACAAGTTAACACTATATTTTGCTTGAGCACAGAACTTTAGGAGAACAAAGCATCAACATAACATACATAACAATTTGTGTCGAATTTCTCGGAACGGATGTAGGAGCTTAGGGAGCTACCATTTGATTTTTATGGGAGGGCTAGGATGTAATTTGAAAAAAATAGGCAGGACAGGAGTTTTGAGTTAAAAAAAAGTCAGGACGACAATTTGGGTAAAAAAAAGTCAGGATAACTAAAAAAAAAAAGGGCAGGACCGAACAGAGTGAAAAATAAAAAGGCAGGACAGAGATTACAGCTAAAAAAAATGCAGGACAAAATTTTCCATCCTAGCCACCCCCCCCCCCCTTTCCCCCATTAAAATCAAATGGTAGCTCCCTTAGGTCAAACACTAAAATACAAAACTACAAATGACGTACAAGCTTTCTTTTGTTTGGCTGGTCACGCTACTCAATTTATAACTGTATTTCGTTATACTGTGAATTTAATTCTATTCAGTTTATGGTACCCTTTTTGGACTATTTCTATATTTACGTTTTTGAAGATTATTATATACTTTTGAACTATTCCTATGTTTACATTTCTTGAGGGTGTAACAGAAATGGGTCATGTGTATAGCATGAAAGAAATCTATTCAATATGTTACGAACTACTAAACATCTTTTAAGTTGCTCATGTTTCTTATATATAATGTTGCTGTAGACATGTTGATATTTACTACTTATATATTTAAAAAAATAATGATAATAAGGATCATAGTTCTGCTGTGGCACCATCTGCGTGGCTTTCACATTTCAATGGATTATATCAATTACATGATTCATTCAAAGAAAGAGTGGCTTAGTTGGGAAAAAAGCTAGATAATCTTGAAAAAAATGTTTGTTTTAATAATCTTGATAAACTTATAACAGAGAAAGAAATTTCTTTTGCCATTTCTAAACTATGTTGTAACAAATCACCAGGCTTGGATAACATTTCAAACAATATGATTAAACACAGTCAAAATGTTTTACTATCGTCTCTTTCAAAAATATTTAATTCTTGTCTGTCTCATGGTTTATACCCAAGAAATTGGACCGAAGGTTATATCCCAGTATTACATAAGTCAGGAGAAGTCACTGACCCAAATAATTATAGAGGTCTAACCATCACTAATGCAATTGGTAAGCTTTTTAACAGTATACTTAATATAAGGTTGGATAGTTTTTTAGAAGAAAATAATGTAATTAATGATTGTCAAATAGGTTTCACAAGAAAGGCAATAACATCTGACCATATGTTGTTTTAAAATGTATTTTTGATAAATGCTGTAATACTAAGGATGGGAGAGTGTTAGCTTGCTTTGTTGATTTTCATAAAGCTTTTGATAAAGTAATACATACCGGAATTATAATTAAGCTGTTAGAGATTGGGGTTAGTTCAATGTTTTATAGCTTTATGAAGAATATGTATCTTGAAACTAGATCTTGTATAAAAATACATGATAGAATAACTGAATTCTTTCAAACAAAGCTTGGTGTTAAACAAGGAGATAACTTGAGTCCTAACTTGTTTAAAATATTCATAAATAGCCTTCCAGATTATTTTACACAGACCAGAGATCTAATTATGCTGGATGGCAAACTCATTCATTGCCTTATGTATGCTGATGACATTGTAATTTTATCTAACTCAGCAGAAGGACTACAAGAGAAATTAAATAAACTTCATGATTTTTGCAATGATTGGTGCTTAAATATAAATACTAAGAAAACTAAAGTGTTGATATTCAACAAGGCGGGCAGACCTATCTCTCAAAAATTTATTTTCAACAAAGATGAGCTGGAGTGTGTATCTAATTATAAATATTTGGGTATCCAATTAATGCATCATGTTCTTTTTCATATGCTCAGAATGATTTATACCAAAGAGCCTTAAAAGCATACTTCAAACTATGTAATGATTTTTTAGTGCATAATCCTACTGTTAAAAATGCAATTCATGTTTTTGACCATACAATAAAGCATATACTTTTATATGGGTGTGAAATTTGGGGATTTTTTTACAATTTACTCAAGGATACTTTGTGAAAAACTCCATATTAAATTCTGCAAATATATTTTAGGTGTTAATAGAAAAAGTACAAACTTTGCAGTTTTGTCTGAATTAGGCCGTTTTCCACTGTACTGTGATATAGTCGAACATGTTTTAGGATATTGACATCGTTTAGAAAATATTGGCTCATCATTTCCCTTGTTAAAAGCTGCATATAATTGTTCTAAAAAGCTATTTGAAACAAAAAAAAACTCTTGGTATGGATCAATTAATATTTTAAGGGGGAAAATGGCAGGCATAGAAAAGCATATTCCTGAAAAATATTCAACATTTAAACTACACTGTGGTCAGATTGTTAAGGGATACTATACTGCATTGTGGAAAAACAGCCAGATATACATAAAGATGGTAAACTACGAACTTATGTAACATTCAAGTGCAACTTCGGTTTTGAAAATTATTTGTCAATAATGCGACATTTTGAGCAAAGGAAATGTATTACTAGATTAAGAATATCTGCTCACAACTTGCAAATTGAATCTGGTAGATACCAGGGTACTCTTCGACAAAACCGAATTTGTCTCAGGTGCATCTCAGGTGAGGTTGAGGATGAAGTTCATTTTTTATTTAAATGTGACACTCATTTATTAAAAAAAGAGAGGAATTGATGCAAAATATATTAAAATCATGTCCTAACTTTCAAAATTTGAATATTGATAACAAATTAATTTGGATAATGAATAATGAGGATCCCAATGTACTATTTGCATTTTATAAATATATAGAAGATACTAAGAATTGAAGGACAACTTAATCTGCAATAACTTATTTCAATATAACTCTTTAATATGAATTTGGATACCCTGTTTAGCCTGCACAGATCATAAGAAGAATTTCAAATTCTCTGGCACCGTCCCTTGATGATTCTTGCTGGCTGGACACAGAATCTATAATCTTAAAAAATATGTTTTTAAAATATATTTTAAATAATTTAGGAGTTTGACTCATCTGCATTAAGTACAAGTAGGGACTTCCTTTTAAGCACCGACTCTTGGTGCTTTCTGCGGATAAGTCATATTAAATATCCTTTATTAAATATGCTTGTTATTTGCAGTATACCTCATAGTCAAATGTGCGAGTGCTTAAATTGTTTTTTTGTATTTTTTATATTGAGATTTCTCCGCCCAAACTACTAATGAAAATATTCTTACCGGGTGCACTTGAGTCAATGTCAGCATAGTATTCATTGAATAATAATCACATTGCTACTATTTTGTTGAGTGTATTTTCTGTAGTAATGTTATTTTATTTTATTATTTTTATAACACTTGTTACATATTTTTTATTGTTTGTGTATTGCATATGTTATTGTTTATAATAATATTGTCTGTATGCTATATGCCCTCCTCGGGCCCTAATTTGGTAAATAAAAATATTCTATTCTATTCTATTCTAAATCCAAATAGAAACTAAAAAAAACCTCATTTAACATTCTAACGAATAAAAGAACATCTTGACTTGATAACAAATGAACAAATAGAAAATCAAGAAGACAGAAATACACATATTTATCTTACCTCCTATACATTTCTAGGAATGTGATTGGTTAAAAGCGCCCTCGTGGAGACCGTGTATATTTGATATTAGGTTAGTAGGGAGGCGGGCTTATCTCATACACGGTTAGTAGAGGAGTTACGTCCCTTTATATTCCATATAAGGTAGTAGGGAGGCGGGGCTTATTTCATACACGGTTAGTAGTGGTGTTACGTCCCTTTATAAAAACAAAACGGTACTGAGAAAAAAATCGTAAAGGTTTCAACAGACGAAAAAATTGATGATTAAGAAATAAATTCATATTTATAACACATTTAACCCTCACAAGTTGTTATTGTTAGTATCTGTTTTTGTTGGATCAATGGAAGTAGTTTCTTAATGCTAACAGTATTGAGGAGTTGCTCATTTTGATAGGTCTAAATTTCACACGTAAAGATAGTCGGTAAGATAAAATCGTTTCATAGTTTCGCTCGAATCCCCATATGGAATTTACTGACCCCATATATACCGTATTAGGTCACTAGCACACTATGTAACTAATAATATCATTGAAAAAGTCAAATTTGGACAAAAAATGAAAATAAGAATGAAATAAAAGAAAAAAATCTAGTAGCTTAAAATGTATACCAGAGCCAGTTATCTATAGATATGATAATGTTTTTCAATGAGAAATTTCAAAATTATTTATTCGATTGAAAACAGAGATACGTATCACCCTGTGTAGATATCTGTTATAGGAAACCACCAAAATATCTCAATAAAAATAAATAGACTGTTCATAATAGAATTCTGAAAGAAAGAGTCTTACACGTAACATACAGTTTATTTGAATAAGAGCATAGTTTTAATAACAATATTGTTGCTGATAGTTATAATAATGTTTAAAAGATTTAAATCCGTTTTTTCGCTACAATCTCCATAAGATCTGAGCAAAGTCGTTTAAAATGTTTGAGGTCATGGTTTTGTATACTCCGAATTGTTCGAAAAAACTTTTGCTGAAAAAGCTATAGTTATTTTGTTAATAAAGGAAGAGCTCCTATATGTTTATAATTTATTTTACGGCTAACTTTTCCAAAAATGAAGACTATTGTTTATGTAATACATGCTTGTATATACTCTTCTCTCTCTCTTTGAACCCAGAAGCACTTGCCAATATACGCCCTACCAATTTCATAAGATCAAAAGGAGTAAATTTAACCATGCTCATAACCGACCATAAATTATCAAACCAAATGAAAATAACAATTGAAGGCATCTCTAATCATAGATCAGTCAAATAGTAGTCACATAGTCAAAGTTGAATCGTTTGACAAAAATACTGCTACAACAAAAGCTACAAAGGACCATTTGGAATAATACTTTCGACACAACTCGTATTTTGAGGCTACTGTTACCGTGTAACGAACAAAGAGTTGGGACTAATATCGAAACATAAAAAAGATACATCACTAAGAAAAGAAAACATCAAATAGAAATTCGTATATGAAGGCAAAAATAAATGTGAAAAATAATTTAATAATAAACATGATATAAAAGATGGGGTATGATTGCCTTTGAGACAACTATCCACTACATCAATGACGTAGATGTAAGCCCCTTACAACATTGTGAAGCTATAAAAGGCCACCGCGTGGCAAAATGTGAAACATTTCAAATAATAAAAATAACAGCCCGATTTACAGCTGCATTTGATATTTGAAAAAAAAGTCTGACATGATCGACCCATTTACTTTCACTTGACCTTAATTCATTCTGGTTAGAGACGACTCTAAAAAAAAAAAAAAAAAAAACATCACAAAATTAAATCATTATGTTAAGTTATTCTATTTCTGTCATAATCCCGAAAGGATTAGCCAATATTTAGACATGGCCTTGTGAGTGAAACAAATACAGAAGAAATTGGCCAACCTCTTTTATGAGGCCCCTCAATTGGGGGGGGGGGGGGGGGGGGGGGGTCCTAGTAATCACATAATCACCATTTTTTTGCCAATATAATCACATAATCATTAAATATTTGCTTATCTTTAGTAATCAAATAATCATAAACTAAAAATACCGTCCTAGGTAATCAAATAATCATGAAATATTTGGCTTAATAATCAAATAATCATTAAAAAACGGCCAAGTAATCACATAATCAAAAACCCCATGCGGGCCCTCTTTTATCCACGCACATGATGTTTTTGAAATTAAATGAATATCTACAAATTTTAACAATAAAAATCTTTCAAATTGATGATCGATTTCACAGTTTTACAGGTCTGTTGAGGATTTTCTATATGATGTATCAATTAATTGTTTACTTTGAGTGTTAAATTTCGGTGATTTTTAGATATTTATATCAGTTATTAAGGAGTTTACAAATGGATTGTAATGTTTTCTTAACCCACTGTAAATATCATATTTCAAAAATCCATTTAAATTAAACAATGCAAATAATTTATATTTGTACGTATGATAGATATAATACATGGATACAGAAGAAAAACGTGACAATTGCAATTCTTAACCTGTGAATTTAAGTTTTCGCGTGAATGGTAAGTTATAGATTTTATTATTGGAATTCAAACGAGAGAAAACAAATTGTTGTTTTTATAAAATTGCAGAGAGAATTTCAATAACAAGAAAATGTTTTTTTCAAAAAAAAAAAAAAAAAAAAAAAAATTCTCTCATCCGAAATTTGGATAGCCGTTTCTTTATGTAAAATTTGTGTTTTTACTTTATGTAATATATATATATAATTCATGTATTTTGTGTATGAATTATATAAATCTTACATAAAGTAAAATGTGTTATAATATTATTTACAAAGTATTTATTCAAGACAGAACATAAAATGTGTGAATGAATAAATATCGAGAACTCTGTTTTGTACTTTTTTGACTTGCGCATTTCGACAATCAATGTCTCTTCAGTGACGATCGAGGATAAAATATATGAATTTTCAAGGCTCATTAAAAGGATGAAGAGCATTAAACCAAAAAGGATATAAAGTTTTAGCCATAACCGGGCAAGGAATCAAGCACGAGAGAGACACATTCCTTAATTTCAAATAATTTCAAAAATTTTGTAACAGCACACAATATCTGTATTTTCATGCTAGTACCGAAGTACTGGCTACTGTGATTGTGATACAATTGGAACTATCAGTTCATCATCCAGAGGTGGTAATAACATAAATGGTATTATTTTTTCTGCACCAGATGCGCATACAATCTCTTCGGTGATGCTCGAGGTCAACATATTTGAAAATCCAAAGCTTATTAAATCGATGAAGAGCTATAAACCCTAAAGGACAAAACAGTATAGCCAATGCCGGGCAATGAATCAGAGCTTTTCACGAGGGAGATACCGTGATTATGTTATGTTAAAATATGCATTATCTTATATACCGTCAAAAAAATATTATTTTTTATAAAGATTTGCAAAATTTAGTATTCTATTTTACCGACAACACTTAAGTGGGATATTCCTTTCTAATGCGGTCAGGTTTTAATACGCCCCACGGCTCATTTAGAACGTAAAATAAAACTCACTAATTAATCTAGATATAAACCTTTTAAAAATAATATACATACACAATAAAAATATTACTGTAACTGCATGAAGTAAGACACAAATGTATTGTAACCATCCGATTACGGTGTATGACAAATACAAGACACATTGTAAGTAATTTATTGTATGGGAAAGGGGGAGGGGGTATTTTGTTTTCTATTTGTAATGTCATTTCTATTTTTTTAATAATTTTAAATTGAATCGAATGAAAAATTCAGAAAGATTGTCTTTTGAATAGCAATACATTTTATTAACAGAAAATCGGGATATAATAATAATAATAATAATAATAATAATAATAATTTATTTTATTAAAGTGTCACATACTTGTCTACAGATTGTTTATACAGTTTATATAATATACATTGCACAATAATAAAATAAGACAAATACCCAGCCTAGAAAGGCTTATGAGACACTATATATACAAATATATATCTATTTAACAAATACAAAATAAAAACATAATAAAATGTTAAAAATGTTTAAAATTATCCGGATATTACACATCATAAAAAAAAATATTAACATAAGTAGTAAAAAGAAAAACCCAAAAAAACAAACCAAAAAACATATCTTTTAAAAATAGATATGACAAAATTAAGTATGACGTAAAAAATAAATAAATGATATGTGATAAAAGAATATATTTTAAAGAGGTTATACAAACAGATTGCGAAGAATAAAACGAAGTAATCTTGTTTTATTAAAACCCTCTAAGTAAAATAGTCAATAAAAGAATATGATTGAAATGAATTAAAAAAAAAAAAAAAAAAAAAAAAAAAAAAAAAAATAATAATAATTAAAAAATAACTGTTACTTTGACTTTTACAGAAATATACAATCATGAATTAAAAAATAAATAAATTAAATATAACTTTGACTTTTACGAAAATATACAATTAAGACTGTAGATTACTTTTCAGAGCGCGACGTCTTCTTATCATATTATGCACCAAGATAGATAACTCGTATTGTAATTCAGCATTTTGAATTAAAAATACAAATTGATTAAAATCTGACTTTGTACAAAAAGAATTATCCATGACCATAGCTCTGTGAAACAAATTAAACCTTAAGTCACTGTAAATGTCACAATTAATCAAAAAGTGTATTTCATCTTCTACAGCATTATTACAAAATGGACAAAATCTTTCTCCTAACGGTATTGGTGGTTTCGTATAACGACCCGTCTCGACAGACAGAGGTAAAGTTCCACATCTAAGTTTACATAAATTACTTCGTAAGTGGCGTGGCATTGCGTTAGTAACATAGTGTTCAGGTTGAAGGTCCTTCTTATAACGTCTATATAGCCTCAATTTGTTTCCATTCACATTCGAATTGTCATTCCAAAGTTTGGTAAACCACAACTGTTCGTCTAGTATTCGTAATTTACTTTTAATCACTTTAAAAAATAGTTCTTTGCTAATTCCGGGCTGCATTAAGTGTTCTACAGACATGTTGCGAAATAACTTAATCACATTACAGTTCCAGGATCTACGTTTTCGTTTCGACCATAAATGTATCTTATAGAAAGTACGAGAATTATCTGAATTTTCAAGTTTATAAAAGAATCTCAAAACTTCCAGTCTTTGTTTAGCATGACATGACAGCCATCCTAAATCACCCTGTACTGCCGTATTGCTAGTCAATTTAGTCACTCCAAGGAATATTTTACTAGCCCTATTTTGTACGTTATTAATGAGTCTATGTTCAGTAAGTCCCCATATCGATGCACCATATAACAATATTGGTTGTACCAAACTTTCATACAGTTTTGTGAACACTTGATATGTCATACCACCATAAGCGTAAAATTTCACAGTCAAACAGCTCAAAGCTCGGCTGGCAGATTTAGAGAGTTCTTTGACGGTTTTATTCCATGTTACATGTTCACTGAACCAAATGCCTAAATATTTGTATGAATCTACATATACTAAACTATGACTTCCACAGAAAAAATTGAAAGTAGAACGTTCAACAGAGCTAGGCCTAAAATGTATGACATTTGATTTACTACAATTAATACTTAATCTCCATTTATGGCACCATGCATTAACACAATCAAGCATACATTGTAAACTTGCCTCACTTGGACCTAGTAAGACGATATCGTCTGCATATAGTAAGATGCTTACATTTATACTATCAATATCAATACCCTTATTCAAAGACTTAATTTCTGTAGCTAAATCATTGATATACAAAGCAAAAAGTGTCGGAGAAATCAGACACCCTTGTTTCACACCACATGAAACCGGAAACATTGACGTAAAGACGTTGTTAACACGTACAGAACATGTTGTGTTGTCATACAAAGATTTAACAGCATTCAAGATTTTTCCGTTAACACCAAACGTTTGTAATTTAAACCATAAACAGTCCCGATTTACATTGTCGAACGCCTTCTTCAGGTCAATAAAGCAGGCAAAAGTTGACAGACGTGACAATTTACGGTCATTGATGATAGAGTACAGACTATATATTTGATCTAGGCAGCTTCGCTTTCTACGAAATCCACATTGTTCATCAACCAATACACCCGAATCTTCAATCCAATCTCCAAATCTAGAATTAAGAATGTCACAGTAAACTTTACATGGCACCGACAAAAGTGTTATCCCACGATATGACAAAGGAAGCCGAACGTCTGTACTATTTGGTTTCACTATTGGATTTATAATTCCTTGTTTCCACTCAAGTGGCGAAACACCGTTTTCAAAACAAAAATTTATAATATTTTGTAACATATCGATACAGGTTTTGTTTTTTAGAACTTCTGCTGGGATATTATATATTATATATATACCCTCCGCATCCTACCCTTTTGTGAGTTACATTAATGTTATTCAATAGAATATAAGATTATCTTATTAGTTGATCCTTTGATAGAGTAAAAGGTATACATAAATTTAAAAAAAATTAAGAACTAACACGAAGACGAATATAAATACATGTAGGTCACCGTATGATTTCCTATTCAGTGTGTATCGTCCTGAACATGCATGAAATATTAGCCACTGGACGTTAAGCAAGCAACCAAAAATCAATCAACCTATTCAGTGTGACTCAATAATTTTTTTTAATTTTACACACGAATATGTTAAATCTGGCTTTATTTTATGAAAGTCTACATTAAACTTCATCTCACATATATGATAAAGTTTCTTATTGTAGCGATAAATTAACAAAAGTTCACGTTATTTGTTTCGAAAATTAAAATGCGGGCAATGACGGTGTCTGTTACACCTATCATCGATTGCACTTTAAAAAATAAATTTCCAAATCGGCAACAAAAAAATATCAGACGAATAAAATGTTGAAGTAAATTACCTACATTGCATTTTTATCAATGAAAGTAATGACCTCAGACAGGTCATTATTTTATGCCTTGGAGCATATTTCATTGAAACATGGTATCGTCCGGGTTGATTCTGAAAAAGAATGACCTGTCGTTCTGAAAGAAAATAACTCCATATAGGTATATAAATACAAAATCAGATATTTTATGAAATATTTATTCAGGAACATGTATAAAACATTGACTCAAAAGTTGTAAATACTGGGTGATATTTTTTTTTTTGGTTATTGTTGTTGTTATGATACGATCGATTCGTTGACATTTTAGTTGTAAAGACTGGTAATGGTCGAGAACAAATCAGTTACTTTCTTGTTTTACTTGCAGGGTATTTCAGCTGGATTTATCCATGTTTTCTTGGCCCTGACAACGTTGGAGTTACTGCAGACTACAAGATACGATGGGTATACTAATACACTTTGTCAAATTCGAATCATTGATTGGCTAAACATTTCATCATCAATGATGTTTTGTCATTTGATATTTCAAATTTAACAAAACAGTTTTACTATAATTAAAATACGTGTACATAGACTTTCTTATAAAAGTAATCATTTATCGAAATCTTCAGAAATGTATACTGCTATCTATATTGAATTGTTGTCTTCAATACTCTAAAAGCTTTTCATATTTAAAAGCGAAATCACGAATCGGGGACGGATATTAACGCTGCGCCGGATATCGACGTACATGCATGGTATTGCTTATTTAAAGAATTATAGTTTTCGATATTTAAGTTCTCGGACTAGTTGGTTTTATTACATAAACTTAATTTTAATAAAGTAAAAAAATACTAGAGTTCTAACTATGTATAAATACAACTTCGTTGATGTCAGAAAAGTTTGTCAATATCTATTGTTGTATAGCGCCAGAGATATGAAATTGTAGGTTTCATTTCACATATGAAATATCGCATTAATTTAACTTGGGTTTTAGTTCAAAGCGGGTGGCATATATCAATAGTAATGTCCGTCCATTTCGTTACATTTTTATCACTGCTCCTAAAACAGTTTATGAATTTTGTTAAAATTGAGAATGGAAATGTTAAACTTTCATATAGCAAATTTTATTCTCACATGGCGTACGCACTTGTTATCTTTGGCATGGCATTACTTTGTCATATCTACAAAGATATAATACGCATTATAAACTGCTTTGCCTTCAAAACTCCTTAATCCTTTTCAAAATTCTTACATTTTATAAGAATCTTAAACTATAATGTAAATGAGCATCTCTGTTTTTTACTTTGTATACGGAATATGTTTTGGTTTCCCTAAGCAAAGCATTGACCATTGCTTTATGTGTGGGTGTGATATTTGCTGCTTGTACCTTTAGCTTATTTTATAATTATAAAGACTTTGCTATCTATAGTTATCAGGTACTGCAGGTGACACCAACATCTTTAGAAAATGAGAAAGAAGTCCTACAGATTGTTCAACGACACGACGTAAGATATTAAAAAAAACTATTTTGTCGTAAATGTGCATATTCTCTTAATGTAATGGGTTGTTGGATATATGTCAACGCGTCAGCACCCAACAACATAAAGAAAGGGCGTTTAACTGGTTTTCTAAGCATCAACGTACTCGTGATTGAATAGACATCTTACTTTCACGAGATAGGACCAATTTAACCTGTATTTACAATATCTATATATATATATATATATAAGTCATATGAAACCAGTGAGTGGTGAAAAATAATGTTTATCCAATTCTTGAACCAATGCATGTATATATCATAAACTTAGTCCTCTGTGCACGATTTTATCATTTTTTACGCAAATATATTGTATAATCGTCAATTTTTTTTCTATCTGTCTTTTATGATTTAACAAATACAAGTACACACCCGTGATATGGCGGGTCCGTGACTGAATTAAAGTATATAACTATGCCTAAGCCTTATTTTAGTAATTGGTATTGTCATCTGATAAAGTCATGTCGATTATAAGATACACATTTTTCTCTGCGTTCAAATCATTCTGTTTGAACCCGTCGACCTGGAACTTATCAATTATTGGAAATATTAATTATTTGCAAAACAAAAGGTCCAGGCTATCCAGGAATGGGGTATTTTTAAATCAACAACATTGTCCTATATTAGTTATCTTAGAAAGTCTTGCTGATTGCTGA
This sequence comes from Mytilus edulis, assembly GCF_963676685.1. Classification (NCBI taxonomy): domain Eukaryota; kingdom Metazoa; phylum Mollusca; class Bivalvia; order Mytilida; family Mytilidae; genus Mytilus; species Mytilus edulis. Next base: position 29,246,354 of record NC_092348.1, on the reverse strand, counting down.
ATAAAGCTACAATAGGGAACAATTTGACAATGATTGAATTTAGGAGTGTCAGCCCTTTGATTATGACCCGTGTATATAGCAAAATCCTAAATACACCGTTTGGTGGTGCGCCTGTCAAATGCGGAACGTACAGATAAGGTAATATCTAACATCGGATTAGACCCGGAACTTTTTAATTATTGGCAATATTAATTATGTGGAAAACAAAAGGGTCTGGAGTGATGTAATTTTTAATCTACACTATTGTCCTATATTAGTTATATATAGAGTTGAATTCTTTGATTTGTCGTTTTTACCCGATGACGGCAGACAAATTGGACCTCGTAATTTTAGTATTATAGATGGTTCAGGGGCGGATTTAGGCGGGGGCGTGGCGGGCGTGCGCCCACCCCCCTAAAATTTGCAAAGCATGGGTTGACTTCAACATATTTAAGTATCAGAAGAGACCATTAAATCTTTTTTAACATTCAAAGTATATATAAAACAGCCAGTTTAACAGAATCAACGTTATTACTAATCAACTGACCTACGCTTTATTGAAGTTCTATAAATAGAATCATATTCAAAACAGTGTGGTCCTGGCCATTGATTGACAACCTGAATTATCCCATTGACTGGGACAGATTAGGTGAACGTTTGTCTGTAACGACAACTGCTCACCTCTTGCTTATTATAGAATTTAAACTGTGGGGTCACCAAAACTTTAAGGTTCTTAACGCCTTTAATAATAAAATAATTCGAAAAATTATTCAGGAATAACCTTTATGTTTTGATTTATATTATTGATATAAATCAACACATCGTATTATTCCGGATTCGTTTTTCGAATTTTTTTATTTAGGTGTTCAGAGCCTTTGGTGACCCCACAGATTCAGTGTCTTTAACAAGTACACAGTGAGCAGTGATTGTTACCGACAAACGTTCACCTAATCTGTCCCAGTCAATGGGATAATTTAGGTCGTCAATCAATGGCCAGGACCACACTGTTATGAATATGATTCTAACTTCAAAGGAAGGTGTCGAAGTTCCAAAACATCCCTTACTCACTTTCACAATTTCATCATGACACGGTCAAGAAAACAGTGAGATTCTTTTATAATATCCCGGCGTAATGAAAGATAGAAATACTGTTTCAAGCGAAAGGTTAGTTTATTAATTTGTTTCTCTGTGTCTATATTTATTTCTCACTTGCAACCTAAATATTTAGCCGAATTCTGTACCGTATTACTGTATGCTTGGGATCCCAAGAAAATAAATATAACTGCGTAAATGCATCTCATTCTGGTTTTAGTTGTTTGTGGCGAACACAGTGAAGTCTGGCACGATCTCCGAAAATCATAAAAGTAAAAAACAGATAGTATGAAAGGACAATTAAAAATCGCTGGTAAAAGTAGAAATTTTCGTTTGAAAATTATATTGGTCAGGTGACCAATTGTGATCTGTCTCGTCTCACTTTGCGTCCGTCTGTCCGCCCGTCTATCTGTAGATTGTTGACTTGTCAGGTGTGGATTAAGGCGGTTTCAGCTTGAAACTTTAATTTCTCGCTAGTTTTACCACACATTAGTTCGAGATATCTACATTCCACCCCTTTAGAAAAATATTTCAATAGTTTTACCTAAAAAAAACTCCAAAATGTTTTCGCCTCGCTACGCTCGGCGAAGATAAAACTTTGCGCCCCGCCTAACTGGAAATCCTGGATCCAAATAACAAAAAGCATGGGTATTGAGCACGTGTTTAACATGTACAATCAGATAATTGTTTATTTTAATGACAGATTCATGCGTATTGCGATCACCGGATTTTTACGAGGAGGGTTACGCTCAGGTCACTATGCATACGGAAAATATGTCGGCGAATTGCTTCCTGGAAGCAAGCAATTAAAAATAAGTAAACTTCTTCTAAATGTGGACAAATTAAAGAACTTTCCTCAGAAAAAAGTATATGTACTCAAGTTGTATAATGAAAACTATCCATTTAGTTATAAAAAAACATATGCATATTTTTTTTTTAATTTGAGGTTTCTTATGACTTTAACATGTATTTGCAAATTTTTTAAAGTCGTCAAGTCATTATAGAAATCTTATATTAATGAATCAATTACCGGTAAACATTTTCAAAAAGCTTGCATGTTTCCATAAAAATCAAAATGTGATTAAGCACAACACGTTGGCAACTTGCTGTTAAAGATATTTTCATTGCCAATTGCAAATTTTACATGATTTTGTAAAATTTGGCACTGGTAAAGAAATGTATTACTCATGGAACCTCAATTCGCGTGAGTTTCATGTATAAAATCGCTTAAAATGAATTTCGAACTTTTCACGTGAATGAGGGTTTATAAGTATATTGAAATTTTATAACTCGAATTGATATAAAAGTAAGTAAGTAAATTGTTTATTATAGTGACATGTGTAAATCAGCATAAATATATAAATTTGTACAAAATATAATTACATATATAATACACCCGGCACAATTAATAGGGTGTCCAATCAACAAATTTGATCGATTTGCCTTAACGGAATAACACACGGCTATATTTTATATCATTGGAAAGAGAAAATCGAAATACCGTTGTCGTCGTTGTTTGCCGTGGTCACGTTTTTTTTAATCAGGGTCAAAGACCAAAGCAACAATTTCAGAAAAATGCACAGTTACATTTAGTCCGAGATTACTCTGACGTACAACGGCTGTTTTGCCAGACAAGCTGGGGCCGTGGGACGTCAGAGCTCGTCCCATATCAAAAAGTGGATATTTGCCCACCCAAAATAGATGCGCTGCTTCGACGCTTCTGGTGCCGATTGAGGGCCTTGGAATTATATAAATCGGGCATCAATCTGTTCATTTTTCATTTATCTCTTCATTTATTTAAGTTTCACCTACCTGCCAACCTTTATTTTTCCATATTTTAACAGTTTTCACAGAGACCCATCTATTTCTGCATTTTGACTTTCACCGTTTCAAATGGACGTCAAGTTACGAGAGAGTTCGTGGCCTCGAGACTCAAATATGCAAATATTTATATTTTTTCACCTCCTTTATAGGAGATCGATGTTTAACATTTAGAAGCCAACCACGATTTTTCAACTCCTTTACAGGAGATCGGTATTAAGCATTTAGTTCCGACCACGATAACAATCGGAAGCTCTCGGACATTTAGATAACTTGCATCGTAAATGAACGAGGTGTTACATTTTGGTCATTTGCAATGTTTTCTCGTGGTCACGTGATATTATTTGAAAAAGAAAGTCAAAATGCAGAAATCGATGGGTCTTAAAATGCAGAAATAGATGGGTCTCTGTGAAAACTGTTAAAATATGGAAAAATAAAGGTTGGCAGGTAGGTGAAACTTACATAAATGAAGAATAAATGAAAAATGAACAGATTGATGCCCGATTTATATAATTCCAAGGCCCTCAATCGGCACCAGAAGCGTCGAAGCAGCGCATCTATTTTGGGTGGGCAAATATCCACTTTTTGATATGGGACGAGCTCTGACGTCCCACGGCCCCAGCTTGTCTGGCAAAACAGCCGTTGGACGTCAGATTAATCTCGGACTAAGTTACATTTAGATAGCTTGTTTCTCATACATATATGCGTTTGGAGCAAAATAAAAACAACTAATTTATAAAAAAAATATCTTGTATCTACATTTAGAACTTAAATAACAGTGCCCTTGGCCTATTTCAATTTCTAAATTTGAAATTTTTGTATTCAATTCATTAAAAGTAAGATCTAAAGATGTTTTTAAGATCTTAACTTTAATAATTTGTCGAAAACGAAATGTGTTTTTCACGTTTTTCGATAGTAAGGTGTTCGTCAATTTGTAGGTAAATATCAAATTTCTGTTATTGGGTGTGAAAAAGTATATATATATGATTTGTTTCGAAATTTGTGTAACATTAACGTCAAATTTGGTTGAATATAAAGCTCTGTGTATAGCTTTGCTTTACAGAAGTATATATTAATGCAAACTGAGAAAAAGGGGGGTTAAACAGAGGCGGATTTAGGGGGGCACAGGGGGCCCGGGCCCCCCTTTTGAGAAAATAATTTGGTTGCTTATATAGGGAATCACTGAAGCGTGACAAAATCGGCCCCCTCCTAGGCAGCCAGTGGGCCCCCACTTAGAAAATTTCTAGATCCGCCACTGTTAAAGTTATGAAAACAAAGCGTACATATATTAGAAACAGGTAAAACACCCCATCCTACATATACAGATGATTAAATGAGCAACAATTGGCTATACTGTTTACAAGTATTCCAAAATGATAATAAGGGAGAGGGTTATGTACAGCACTGATTTATTTTACAATCAATTGCAAACAAAAAAGGCGTAAGAACCCAAAGGGACATTAAAAACTTATAAAATGAATACAAGCAGACACCAGCATTGCAAAAACACGGGGGTGGGGGTGGTGGGGGGGGGGGGGGGGGAGAGAACAAAATATAAAATTTAATGCAAATATAAAATCATGATCGAAGCTAGTATTACCTACTACGTTCTATGGTCTGTTTCCTGTAGTTTAAGCCCACAAACTACGTCAAGGTCAGAGACCATATGGCAGGGTTTTTTTTAACATATCTTTCCCCACTAGATAGATTATTACTATATTTCCCACGATTTCAAAATTGAGGAGATGTTATATTTATTGTTTAGAAAAGATTATGGACTGCTTAATTTTCATTCGATAGCTAAGGTACAAGCAGAAAATGAAATCTTATACATCTACATCGTCGTCGTCATCAATGTTTCTAACTGCAACCAGACGGGTATTTACATTTTGACAAATGTCATTTGCCTGACATGGGCATAAATCTGTACATGATAGATTTTGTTCGAAGCAAATGCAAACTAAATCTTGCAGAAATTCATATGACATCTGACCTTCGAGATTGAAAGGAACAAGTCATTCTTTTTTCCCCATCCGAACTGAAGAGGAGAAAGTAGGATAGTTTTGCTATATTGGAAGCCATCAAATTTATGTCTGGAGTGAAGCTCTTACTACATATTGTTTAAAAGTAGATTCACAAGGAGGAAGTTTGACAAGGGAGGAATTTTAAATTGTAAAATTGAGAATGGAAATAGAGAATGTACCAAAGAGACAACAATCCGACCATAGAACAGACAATTTTAGCCAATTTTACGCTCAACTTGTTAAGGTCACAATGTTCTTTTTTGAGTTTTGACTTGAAATTATTCAACATAACAAGATCTCGAGCTGCATCTATAGATTAATCGATGTCACAATCAGAAAGGTTTGACAAATCAGAAAAATAATCTGGGTTGTCCTTCAAGACATAAAAACAGTGCGCTTACCATTGCTTTCCGATCCAAAACAGGGAAGACGTTGTATCGCATCATATTAAAACATGTGTGGCTGGTAGAATGTTACAGATGGCAAACCCGAGAAATTTACATATTTCGTGAACAGTTATATAGCGGCGCAAATTTTGTGTGCAAAATATAGTGCCTGCTTGAAACCATAGTTCATGCGTATGCTAAATGGAGGGGAAGTAATGAACGCATAAGATCAGAACATCTGTATCTTGTGACTTTATTATTATCCTACCCTTGATGTCTTTCACACCGAACTCTTTGTCTACATGAATAGCATGTAAAATCATGCGGGTACCTACTTCATCGGGCGTACAAAATAATTCTTAAAACCTGAATACTCCTTCTGAACAGATTTGGGGTCCTTGGAAGTGCTAGCTATTTAAATGACTTCCTCATGTATCATATTAACTGTAGTGGTCTGCCATGATGCTGAACAATCGATTCGCCAAGAAATCTGAGTAACGCCTGCTGGTTCTCATTGACTTTTTCCAGTCAGGAATTTGACGACCTTCTATATATGACCTGACACTTTTACAGACGAACAAGAACTTGATTCAGCTTTAAAATAACTGCAGTTGTGTCTCCTAGTGTAAGATGTATAGCAAGAATGGTGTAACATTAGAATCATATTCAAAACAGTGTAGCTGTGGCCATTGATTGACAACCTGAAATTATCCCATTGACTGGGGCAGATTATGTGAACGTTTGTCTGTAACAACCGCTGCTCACTATGTACTTGTTAAAGGCACTTAAACTGTGGGGTCACAAAAGGTTCTCAACACCTAAATAAAGAAATTAGAAAAACTAATCAGGAATAACACAATGTTTTGATTTATATCAATAATATAAATCAAAACATAAAGTTATTCCTGATTAATTTTTCGAACTATTTTAATATTAAAGGCGTTAAGAACCTTTGATGACCCCACAGTTTAAATTCTATAATAAGTAAGTAGTGAGCAGTTGTCGTTACAGACACACGTTCACCTAATCTACCCCCAGTCAATGGGATAATTTAAGGTTGTCAATCAATGGCCGCAGCTACACTGTTTTGAATATGATTCTATTTTGTAATCAAATATTTTGTACGAAGATGGTCTAGGTCTGAAGCATCATGCAATTTACTAAAATATACATGATTTTTCGGTGTTCTCAGAGTCTTGATAAAGCTTAAATATTTGTGCTAATTCCTCGCATATTAACAAGCAATTCAGTAGAAGAACCCTGACATATAACACACTTATCCCAATGTATTGCATTGCTACTACGTTTAGAGCTTGATGGGCATAGTTTAACAGGACTGTGGATGTGTGCCATATTCCGGGTCTGAAACGTGACCGAAGGTTTTGATTTGTATATTACAATTTTAACAAAACTATCAATTAAAAAAAACAATTGAAGTTATAAAAACCAACAAAAAAAATATTTCCTAAAACAAAACAACGATCTTCAAACTTACTAGAGCTTTCAAAACATACAAATCGACCGTACAACAAGCAAAAAAGAGAAATGAAGTTAGTGACAATTGTCCTAGTTAATGACCTGATAGTGTAAGCTACAAAACGATTAACGGCACGAGAAAAGGCGTGTTTGAATCAAGACAGAATTATCACTAAATTTGTGTTTTTAAAAATTGCTATTTTCTTCTTACCGATTAACATTACACGTAAAATATTTGGCACACATATGAACCATGTCTTATCGATGTAATCAGAGTAAAACTCCCGTGAAAATAACACGCAATAAATTTTCTTTCGTTCAAAATGTGGGAAATTTCAGCTAAAAAATAGTCTTACTAAAATCATGAAATACTTATACTTAGATTATATAAATCTTTTCAGCT